>NW_011499964.1:667389-708750 GCF_000495115.2 Populus euphratica | reverse complement strand
GGTTTGTGGCCGACGGTGTGAAAGCAGCTGGCGATTGGTCGGTTGGTTGCTGGACAATAATAGTTGGTGGCTGCCTTGACCTTCTAGATTGAGTTTACTTCAATAGGAAGAAGTCTCACTCGTCAATGGAGGTTGCCATTGCATCTGCACTGAAAGTCTCGTTGTTGTTGCGTGTTTTGCTCGAAGGACTACCTGTTGCGTTTTCATCAAGGAAGACATGTTTTGCTGCAGTACCTGTGCTTTCTTTTTTCTTCCAAGCTCTCTGATACAATTTGTTAAGAACCAACACACAAGCAAAAGTCCCCGCACACAGACACAAATGCCAATAGCCAGGTAGAACAAGAAAAAGTTGGTAGTTCTTTTGCTATTCTAGCTTGGGACCAAATGACGTAAAAAATCTGATTTTTTTTTTTGAAAATATTACTTGAGAAAATTACATGGTTATCATTAGCAAGTTACAACAGTAGGAACGAATGCATTCTTTCCCTCATGCAAGTTCTCACAACATCATCATTGACTCCTCCGATATTATGGCTAACAGTGAATACTTGACTTTGATTGAGATTCTACCACCGTCCACACAGAGCTTAGCTCCAGTGACCACCCAATATCCAGGCAGGTCCTCTGGACCTCTCACCATTTCCATTGTGTCCACAAAGTTTGACATTTTCGGTGCTCTTGATGGTAAAGGCGGGCCTCCAGGAAAAACCGCAGAATTCAAGTTTACTTTCACTGGCTTCTCTGGTGGATTTAATCCTGCACTAAACCTAGTGCTAATCAACATCGAGAAGACCCCCGATTTTCTTGACAAGGCTGAAGATCCAACCCATTCTGACCTGCGGAGTCTTGCAGATGCCACCATTGAGAAACCAAGCCTCAGGAACAGGACTTTCTTCATCCCAACAACCTTTACCTCGAACCAGGCCATTGTTACAATAGAAGCGGTGTCATCAATGCGGGCACCATTGTACTCCACTGGGGCAGTGCAGACATGTGAGAATATGCTCCATAGAACTGGTTCAAAATAGTCTCGGTCTTCAGGTTCATGAGTTGATTCGTGCCGATCATCTGAGAGTTGGAGCATATTGGGAAGAGAGGAAAGATGCTGGAGATGGATAGCCAAATGGTCACTTCTCTTGCCCTCCAAATGTAAGCGGATTCCTGTCACTGGCCGATTTCCAGAATCAACCTGAACGCTTGGATTTAGAATCTTTAAAACTAGAATGATGATTATCTTTTAAATTCTGGAAAACCATAATCACTGACTCTGATGATTTAACATTCTGCAGACCGTGAACATATCCAAATTATGATTATCTTTCCTTATTTCCTTTTATCTTTTCATTTTTGAGGAGATGTTTTAAGAAGTGCACTTGAGCTCATTAAGTTAGGCCTTTAGGGTCCAGGTACACTATCACCAGCAATCACATATCGTTTTAAGATCTTGGAATCAATGCTTGGAGTAATTCTAACATGCTGCGGTTCAAGGCATTACCTGTGTGATGTTGACATAAAGCTTAGGGCCCATGAAGGTGAACCTAAGAGATGGGGTTGCTTGTTTTCTACGCTTAAGAGTAAGAGGCAGGTCACCATATACTGGAGCCCATTGCCGAGGCAACTGAAACTCTAAAAACTGGTGAAGTTCCTCTGTTGGAGGTTTGTCTGCATGATTGATCAAAGATCAGCAAAGATGCCAACAAACACTAACGGAGATTTCTCAAATATAGATGAACAAGATTCAGATGAAATAATTTATCAAGATATAAATGATCCAGCTACGCCCAAATGACCATAGTCACCAAGCATTGAATCTACTAAATGTACTTTATTATTCTCCACAACATCTGCAAAAGCTAACAAACCAGTTGCATATCCTTTAACATCTAGTTGAATCCATGCAGGGACTGATCAGGAAATGGTAACCAAACAGAGTGAAAAGGCCAACCCAGTAAAACAATGCAACAAGGCTAAATGTCAAGGATTCAGGCTCAAAAGTGTCTAGCTAGCAAACATGCAAGGGTTGGCATCGAATCTTTTCGAGCACTTCATTTGTTTGTTTGTTTTTTAACTCCTTTATACTTATTGAATGCAGTATTGCAGCATAATCAAAGCACTTATGGAGAGCCCAAAATTTTGAGGAAAGATAGGTACACACATCGAAGGTATAGATTCACCGCATGGTTTAAGAATCCGTTGCCTCGAATACCATTCAGAAGAGAAGTTATAGGCACAAGGGACATTGAAATAACATTTGGCGACTGTGATATAGTTGAAAGCCACTGGTTATGGCTTTGGCCAACATCCACACCTCCCCTTCGGATACAAATGCTCGTTAAATCCTGCACATGAAATAAATCCATCAGATAAAAATCTCGACTTATGTGGGGCAGGTTGCCTGAAACATCTGTTACAACATATACCAACGAAGCCCACCTCATTCTTTATGGAAGTAATGACAGGCGGCCTATTCGAATGGGCAAATACTCCATTGAAATCCCAAGACATAACGTGTTCATCCTGAAACATTAAACAGGAATACCATATGGAACAAACGTAATCACCATGATTTCTTCCTATATATCTTACAAACCCCATGATAATTACCCAGTGAATTGTGATTTCATTTCTCACCCTTGTGAATTGTGTGATGCACCACTCATCGTACGTATATCCTCTCCAATAAGTTTTTGGAGAAAGACCATGACAATGACGAGTATCTTATTTGCGAGATTTAATTACCTTTGGTTTTCCTGGTAATCCAGCAGGGTCAACATCTCCGAAGAACAGCTTATCAGCATATTCCTTTAACAATTTCTGCACTTCAGGGGGCTCAAGATTTGATTTTTGTAGCTGCTTCATGTGTATCACATCTTTACCTCCCATTTTTACCCCGACAACAATATGAGTGCCATATTTCTCAATAAACCTGGAAGATCATGTTATTCAAGATCTGCACTCATTCAATCTAAATGGCAAAGCTCTCAATAACTTAACTTCCACTAGAATATTAGCTTACAGAAAACACGAAGGAAAGAAAATACGTGAACATGCAAATTGAAGCAAATTGCTTCCACCTCAGAATTTGCCTCGACATAAAAACTTTCCTCTTTAATAATTTCTTCCACAGGATATCCTCAAGTGTCTAGTGTTTGAATCATCTAAGCTCATCATCTATTATTAAACATCAAAATATGCTATTTTTGGGAGCTAAAATGGGTTCTCAGCAGGGAAAAAAACTAAGTACGAAAATGCATATTAATTTCATAAAACCATCAATAGAATCAAATCCTATGACAGACTAGCTTCTTCTTTAAATTGTTTTTGGACACGAGGGTTAAATTCAGATCTAGTACAGCTCTATGAGTTGTTTTTTTTAATATGAACCATTTACTTCCCTGAAATCCTTGTGTTATTCATAACATTGAAAAAAAAATAATCTAAGTCACCATCAGTTTTTGTCACCTTTTTTCAGGTTAAACTATCTAACTCCCACTCCAACACAAGCGCGCGAGAACACTTTAACCATTTGGAAATAATTAAACATGCATCTAACTTGTTTTCTTCAGGTTTTCCTAATTACTTAGACCAATAATTTTACACAAGTTGATCAGCTTTGAGATTAAGAGAACGTACTCAGCAAGGGCAACAGGATCCCATGTAGTAGGCACTTCTTGCTTCACCTTTTCAGACAACGTAATATGGGATCTTTCCAACTCAATGTTATATAGTGTTATGAACCAACCATCAAAAGCAAGACTTTTTGCTGAAGCTGCATCCTTCTGCCAACTACCCCTGAAGTTAAACATGGTATTGAACAGTCCCGAGGGAATTTTACCTGATAAACACAGTTCTTGATTGAATTTCTCTGACATCTACAAGGAAATTAACAATAAACAAGATTAGACAAGTACAAGAATCACTATAAAGATTGTTCCGGTCATTGTTTTGATCAAATTCATGATCACAGACCATCATTGTGGAAATGTAGACGCGATAGAAAAAATAAGCCAATCCATTGAGATATGGTATGCTACACTTGAATATTTGCGACGAGAAATGAATCCGGATTTTAGAATGACGGAGCCCTTTACAGAAAGTTGTAATAATGGGTTGCCTATCATGAATCCAAATTTAATCATTGACCTAATTATAGTACCATTGACTTGAAAGTCAGCACACACCAACTACAATAAAACTACCTAAAAAACAGCAAGAAGAAGCAACAGTTCCATGATTGAAAAAACACCCGCCATATCTCTCTGAAAAAGAAAAAGAAAAAGAAATCTTGAATTTCCCATTAAATCACAAACCTGATTGAAGGAGAGAACATCAGAGAGAAACCTCGTCCTCTCTCCTTTATCACACTTAATACCATGAGGCACGTTTTGAACAACAACCCCACCAGGAATCACAAGCTCTTTATTCCGAGTGAGGTCCAGCTTGATCAATCTAGACCCAAAAAGATCTGGCTTGCAATATGACAATCGAATATCTTTGGTCAAATCATAACCAAATCCAATCACAGACACCGCCTTCTCCGCTGCTGCCTGAGCATCAAGCCGATTATTTGCCATCAAAACATACATATATAACTAATCCACTCAGACAGCTTTTTTACGTGAGAAAATTAAACTTGTAGGGCTTTAGCAGTTATGGAGGAGTTAGAGAGGAGTTTTGGTGCTAAATGAAGGAAGGGACCTCTCATTGAATTGGTCTTTATGGTTTGCTCTTTCTTTTATTCTAGCATTTTAATATCGTGTTTTTCGAGTTCGGAACTGAAGGTAATGTTCCGGGTTGTTGTTTTTGAGTTTTTGACGGGTAAGCTTCATTTGGATCCCTATATATTCATGAGCATTCTATTTCTACTCCTACAAGTTTAATCTCACCCCTTTAGTTTCTTTACGTTCAGTTCTTAGTCCTATCTATTAGATCTTCGGAGTCTTTGTATTATGTTTCCATGAATATGAGGAAAGAAGATAAATTTGAAAGGTTCATGTTCTTGTTATTAACTTAGTAGTAAAGGAAAAATTGAACTTTTAGTAACTTTCAGGGGTAATAAATGAAATTGCTAAACTATGAGGTTAGAAGGGAATGTTTATGCATTTTCAGGACCAAAATGTAGTTTCACCATTTGTTCTGACTTTGATAAATGGGAACACATCGTAAAAAGGCGGCTATACCAGAAACTCACACGTGACGTGATTTAATTGGAGACTTTCCGTCTATATGGCGCCAACGACTTTGACTGATGAGAAGTGCCTAGTGTTTTTTACGAGGATCGACGTCGGTTTGACGCTGAATCTCTAATACGTTGACGTTTAATGATGACCCAGGGAGCGGAGAGAGCGTAACGGTCTCATGGTTCTTGTTGGCCAGAAAGAAAAAACTCAGATTTGGACAGCAATAATTAACGTTAAATACTGCACTGGCTGGTTATAATTAATGATATTGTCTTAGTTTTAGTTTAGTGAAACAATTGACAATTTTTCTCGCTATGGATTCAGGTATTATCGACAAGATACACACACACAGAATAGCCCGTTGACATGTGAAATACCGCGAGTTAGAGAGAAAAAAGTTAAATGTAAAAAAAAAAATTAGGTACTTGTAATATATCTTAAATTCAAACTAGATTTTAACTGAATTGAAAAATATTTTTATTTATTATTGAAATAAAAACAATAAATAAAAAAATATATTTTAACCAAGCAAATTTGCAATGAAAATCATGCATGTCATGAGATTCAATAAAAAAATTTATTTGAGATTCAATAAAATTATTTATCAATAAAAAGTATGATAATTTTTTTAATGAAAAAAATCTGTGATAGGTTGAATTAAAAAAAATAGATTATCAATAATAAAAAAGTGATTTTTTTTAAATAAAGAATATAAAAAACATTAAACAAAAAAATAGCTCGAATGTTGTGGATTAGCTCATTATATATGAAACAATACTCATGAATTCAATTGGGTTCGATAACTTTATTTATCATTTTTTTTCAACCTAAATATATATAAAAAAAGAGCCTATACACATGGATCATGTATCCCAACATGCTTGGGCATTAAAAAAAAAGGCAATAAGCATGGGACTTCCCACCCAACTTATGCACCTAGACTTGGCATTAATTTTTTTTTATTTTCTAAAGGGTCGTCCCCCTATTTTTTTTTTAAATAATAGACGATGCGTTATCTGCTTTCTATATAATTTAGTGACCAAAGGTCGCTTAAAAAATACGACTTTGAGTTTTTTTACTAAAAAACTCTTCTTTGACCCAAATCATCTAAAAAATACCATAAACATCTTGATAAATCTATTCATGACATAAAACAACTAAAAAACAAATGACTTAAAAAACTAAAATCAACCGAATCCAAAAATATTATCGTGGTCAGATTCGTTATCTAGGGTAAAGAGAAAGAAAAAAAAACACCTAGATGAAACTCCCTTTTATGAAATGGGATCCATTGACAGTGATATTGACTATTTTTATTATTGTAATCTTTGTCAATGATCACTTTTTTTCTCTATACTGGAATCCAACGAGACTCTCTCTCTCTCTCTCGTATCACAAACAAAAAGATTGAAAATGAGGGAAATGATGTTTGATACTAAAATTGAATTTATAAAAACTAAAGGGATCGATCACCTAATAACAAAAAAAAGTTGGGGGACTAAAATAAACTTTTCATATGAAATTCAAAGTCGCTACCTATTTTATTCACTCTTTTCAGTTTAGTCCTCTCTCTTTCAATACAACCCTTTCTTACAAAAAAAAATAATATGTAATTTGGTGCTAATTTGGGATCAAAATGCTCAATTGTGCAAGAAAAAAAAAAGAACTTAAACTTATGTACTTTCTGAGTAAACCTGAGTTAAACTACTAAACCTGCGAGTTGAGTCATGAAACTGAACAAATCCAATAAAAAACAAATTAAAATAAATTATTACGTTTAATTCCAAGGTAACCTATTGTTAAAAGATGAAATTAAAAAAGAACACAAAAAAATAACTCGAGTTAACATGGGTTAACCTACCAAACCTGTGACCCGATTCATGAGATACGGGATAACGTCATAGAAAAAAATGGAACTAAATCACAAAATTTAATTCTCAATCAATCTAATATTAAAGGATAAAATTGAAAACAAAAATCAATTAGGAAAGTGAAAAAAAAAAACTTGAGTCAACCGAGTTAACTCATCTAATTACAATTCATGTTATAAGATTATGATAACATCATAAAAAATAAATGAAAGCATCTTAAAGTTAAATCCCCAATAAGTATAATATGAAAGAATTGAATTGAAATTGAAAAAAATAACAAAAAATAACAAAAAAAAAAAAACAATATTATGATGAATAGTGTTTTGTGAAGAGGGGTATAGTAAAATCCCCTCCTCTATTAATTTTTTATTTATTTAATTTAATTACTTGCTTTGGAAAATGTGTTTTTCATCTCGCACATTTTAAACATACCTTTACTTGTTGACAACTTTCGACTCTGCTTTCATTTCCTTGCATAAGGATCATTGTTGAAGGTCAATTTACTGTAGAGATCGTATATGTTCTCATAGTACAGTATGGGTAATGAAGATATTGATTTTCTATTTTAAATAATTTTCCTTATTTTTTCTAAATTTGACATATAGCTTTTTCATGCATTTGTTGGTGGCTAAGTTGTTTAGGAGAAAAGGTAATGTTGGGACCTCTTCTTCACTAGGACTTCTTACTCGCCTTGTTGATAAACTCATTTTTAACAAGCCTAAAAAACTCTTATAATCATCCTCCCCTGAGCACGTCCAAGTAAATGAGCTTGTCTCGAGTAAGGGCTTGACAAATTGCCAAGCTTAGCCACACGGGGACTTGGTAGTGTACCAAGCTTTGGGTGTGCTGGGTATGGTGTTGGCTCAACCTAGACATAATTGGGCTTCATAGTGTGTCAAGCGTCGGGAATGCCTAACCACAATTAGGCTTGGCACACCAGCACCTTGGGTCTGGAGTCAGCGAGACTTAGACACTATTAGGCTTAGTAGTGTGTGAAGCCCCGGGCACGCTAGGCTTCGTAGTATGCCAAGCCCTTGTCATACCCATTAGAATGTGCATCCTCCCTTAGACACGCTCAAAGGAATGATCATCCTCCATTAGACACTCCATATGTAATGAGGTAATGGGAGTCTGACAAACATGTAAGACCCAAGGCACATGAACTTGACAGTTAACCAAGTCAAAGATAATGTGGGTCTGGCAAATATTGCAGACCCAAGGCACCTACACTTGGTCATCTGCCAAGTCCAACGTACTTGGACTTAGCTATTTGTCAAGTCCAAAGTAATGTGAGCATGGAAAATATGTCAAACCCAACGTACTTGAATGTGGCAGTCAGCTAAATATAGAATAACATAACTGTAACAAATATGTCAGATCCAAAGTACCTAGACTTTGTATTTATCCAAGTTCAGGTTAACGACCATCCTCCCTTGCATGCCCAAAGACATGAGGTAATACAGATTTGGCAAACATGTCAGACCTAAGATACTTGGACTTGGCAGTCTGCCAAGTCTAAGATAACGTGGGTCTAACAAACATGTTAGGCCCAAGGTATTTGGACTTGGCTATCCGTCAAGTCCAACATACTTGGATATGATAGTTAGCCAAATTCGAGGTAATATAGGTCTGACGAAGATGAAAAATTGCTCATTCCCTTGGGTCTAACCCATGGGCAAATTTCAATCTCCATGAGTTTAGCTATATTTGATGTCTTGGAGCCTAATCTCCCCCACACTTTTTAGGTGTATAAAAGTCTTACAAGGACCTATCATATTTCCATCAAACATTAATATCGATGGAAAAGATATTTATACCTCATTAAATGTTATCAAAGCAAAATTACATATTAGACCCTCCTCTTTACAATAATTGCACTTCATATCCTTCTTTTTTAGGCAAGTTAAAAAAAAAATTCACAAATTAAATTGTAGTACCTGAAATTAAAATATTGTCTACAAGCTAAATCGAAAGTTCCTTTTTTTTTCTGATTAACAAAAATAATATACTAGCATTGTCAACATGATTTCTAACATCAAGAAAAATCAGGCAAAGGTTAAGATGAGTTAGACCCTCAACCTAGCCCACATGGCTAGGTTGGGTCTAAACCATTTTTTAAAAAAAAAATTGGGCCTCGAGCCCAAATAGCCCATTTGTTAGACAAAGGGTGTGTTTGCCTAACACATCCTAATACCTTTTCTTAGTTTTTAATCTATCTTTGTTTTAATGTTTACCTAAACAAGCCTAATAAAAAGAAAAAAAATGTAAAAAAAAATTCAATCACCATTTTGAAATCATTTATAGGTCTATCGTGTGCTTTTCCAACAATTTCACCTAACATTGGGTAGTAGACTTATATTGTAAAATACAAACATGGTATTAAAAATATTTGATGTTTCTCTGAAGTTTAAAAAAAAATCCCTCAATTCAAAAATACAAAAAATATTTTATTTTCATGCATACGGCTAAATCCTAAACGTTTTTCACACATATTTTTAAAAAAGGATAAAATCATATTTTTATCATGTTTTAAAAATATAAAATGGATATCGTAATTGATTTATGATTATCTATTAGAGTTTGACCAAAATACCAAAAATCCCACAACAATTAGTTTGTTATTTGGAGTGGTCGGATTTAGCTTTGACTTTAATATTTGAGGGAACAAAATCGCATTGTAAAGTATACTCTCAGATATTGAAAATAGAAAATAAATGCGATGTTAAGCCTTAGAATGATTATGATTTAACCCAATAAAATAGAGATTTTCTTATAAAAAGATCTGGCTTGAACATTAGATAAGACCAATGGATAAAAACATAGCCTAGAAAAACAATCAATTAACAATATAGTTTATCTTAGGTAGAGTGTACTCCCCTTACCCAGACTCTCGCAAACCATAAAGTTTTTTAGTGACCATAATATTAGATAACGACTAATAAATCCTATAATTATAACTTTATGATTAAACCTAAACCCTCCTTTAAATTCCAGAAGATAGCTTTATCACATGACATCATGTATGTCACGACAAATATAATTCTAAATAATTTATTACAATAATTTTTGGTTGCATCTTTTAATGTCTAACAAAGTAATTTGCTTCTATAATTCTTGCTTTTCTTATTAATCAATTTTCCTTGACAAAAAAATAGCTTCTCTGTGCCATGTGCTTTATCTTATAAAAATAAAAAATAATTAGAATAATACCAAAATAAAATTGAACAGTCTAAAATAAATATAAAAAATTATTTCTTTAATTACAACCTCTTTTTTGATAGTGCTTTTCCTTTTTTAAGATTTTTACCTGAATATTTATTTTTTTATAAACAAAAGTTTATCATAATCATAAAAGGAAGTTTTTTTAAAAAAATATTTTGATAATTTTGATGCAAATATATTAAAATAATAAAAGAGTGGTAGCTGATATTACAAAATAAAACATTATAATCTTATGTAGAAACTAAGAAAAAATAAAATGGTATTTAGTAGAACAAAATAAAAGGTCAAATACTCACGCCTAGCAACATCTTTTAAAAGTAGACGGATGACATTTCATGCTCTCTTTTTTTTTTTTTTTATTTAAAGGCAAATTATGCATCATCCACTAATATAGAATCTTGCCACCAAAGAGGTAGTCAAAAATTTAGATCCATGTTTTTTGAAACTAAAAACTCATTTTCATCTAAAAACATGTAATAAGCATCCTAAGAATCTTAGTAAACCAATTTCTAATCTTAAAACAACTTTAAGTCGATAAAAAAAACATAAGATTAAATCATATAAAAAAATATCTTTTAATTCTAATCTATCTTTTCTATTGATATAAAAGTTCAAAAATATCTTAATAACACTATTTTTATCGAGATGAATACATTAGCATCAAATTTAAGTTTTTTTTTTTTTGAGACTTGGTTATCCAACGAATTTATCTCTCGTCTACTATATTTTGGTGACTCTTTACCCCCAGAAATTTCATGAGCTGAAATGCAAAGTAAATAAAGTGCACTACTAAAACGTCAAGATCTTAATAAACAGGGATAAAAAAATAAAGAAAAAAAGAAAAAAAGCTATTTTATTTTTGTTTCATTGTCAAATTTGGTCCCCCATGGTTTGAAATTGTTTTAAGTAATAAAATTAAATTCTATTTTATCAAATCAAGTATTAGCTTAATATAAAAAAAATTGATACTGTATGAACCTTATAATAAGCAAATTGAAACGAATTATAAGGCCAGGTCCTAGTCCACATGATGTAAAAGAACTAAATTGAAAAAGAAAAGTTTAGTGATCAAAATAGAAAATATTTGAAGGGAAAAAAAAAATTAAATTGCACTATACGAATCCACATATTCTGTATCTTGCTCCAGAATGTTTTTCCACCTTAGTTTGGTTTTTGTTTTCCTTTTACCAAAGCATTCAAAACAAATAGAGCACGATGGAATAAAAACAAGACAATTATCAAATGCATTGCATGAAAACCCAGCAAGTGGAAGCTGATAGGATAAATTAGAGAAATGGCAGATAGGATCAAATATAGCTACAAAATATGGAGTTAATATCTAAATGAAACATTGGATTTCAATGGATTATGATGGAATTGGGACTAATTGAAACAGCCAATCCATAACGTGTCTTCCTGTAAATGGCTGCGAAACCACAGTTATCATAACTAATCTAAAAAAATGCCTGGTTAATTAATAGGTTATTGATCAACACAACTTGTTTTTCTTTTAAATTTGTTAATATATATGGTAATTATCAGTTAACTGCATCTGTTAAACCAATTAAATTTTATGGGTGAATGTTTTTTATTTTTAAAATTCAATCCAGACTCCAAATCACAGGTTTTTTTTTGGATCAGAGCCTGGCCAAGGGTTAAGAACAATGATGACTGAAGCAGCAACCAGGCATGATTTAAAAAGGAGAAATACAATTATGCATGGCATATAATAATTAAAGGCAGCCTTGTGGTTTAAACTTGACGCGTCTTGGAAGTAAAGAGGAGATCAAAATGTCAGTCTTGGCAATTTCTTAGAAAGTATTAAAAGCATTAGATGATGTTCCATTATTTATTCCAAAACAACGCGGTTTAGCTTGCTAAGAAGCATAATTTAAACACAACCATATTATTATTATTATTATTATTAGAGGAGAACAGATTAGTTAATAAGTCAACATAGATTTTACAGAGAATTGACGCATAGTACAGCAAACAAAGCATATTCTATATATAAGCCATGTTGAAATATTTTCCTTATGTCCATGAAAATGAGACTGCCGGCTGCCAGGTTTGGTTTTTTGGAGGAAAAATTAAGGATGTTTGTTTTTGCAATTAAAAAATAAAAAATATTTTTTATTTTTTATTATTAAAACATTCTGATGTACTGATGTAAAAAATAAAATTTTAAAAAAAAATTATTTTAATATATTTTCAAGTAAAAATATTTTAATAAATAACTGTTATGGATTTGTGGCCAGAAAGATTTAAAACCCGTTGTTGGTTTTGGATCAAAAGAAATGATGGTGATGAACATTTCTTTCCTTCCAGACAAACTCACTGTGCATGATATGTAAATGAAGCTTGAGTATTGAAAGAATGTGTTTGCCTCAATTATTGCACATATATGGACCGTCAAGTTGAAATAAAAAATGTTCAGAAAAATTCTACAACTTGAATCAGAGATAATCTAATATATATATATGGTTTCATTGATAAGAAGGGAATGGTTTTGTTGCTATTATACCCTACCACTTCCTCGCAAGATCTCAATGAACTTTAAATCATTCTGAATAGGCCAAAACCAAGTTGGTTTTGCATTTAAAAACTGAGTACAGAAATAATAAAATTCAATGTATGCTCCATTTGGCACCTCTCACGCAAGAAGGAGCATCTCTTTCTGTCTTTCCTTGAAGTTTCTTGTTTCAAGAAAAATAAAGTTTTTGGGTGTTTTTTTTTTTTTTTGTCTCATAATTAGAATAAGAAAAACGAGGCAGTGAGATTTAGTTGAGAGTTTTTAATGATAAAAGAAAAAAACATGTGATGGTTTGGATTTTCAAACTTAATTAACTAGTTAATTTGTTTTTTAAAATGTTTTTTATTTTAAAATATATTAAAATAGTATTTTTTCAAAATTTATTTTTGATATTTATATATTAAAATGATTAAAAAAATAATTTAAAACTAAAAAAAATCAATTTTTTTTTAAATTCGATTTAACTACAGATTCTTTATTCTCCCTTTTCAAGCTTTCGTGTGAAGTCAACACGTGGAGTAAATGATTTCACTTCCGCGTCTTCCATGAATTAACATGCATGCAAAATGCTTTTGTTGACTCTATGGTATGGGTAGACTTTAAAGCATAGCAGCCAGCCACCACGCCTTGCTCTCCCTTTCACGTATGTCTTCCTAGTTTTTTATTTAATTGCCCCTCAAAATTAATTTTCGAAAGAATTTCTTAGAAATTTAGGATCCCATTATAATGCGTCCTAGCTCGAGGTTCATGTCCTTTGTTACTTCGGTAATTAACAATCTTGCCATGCCAAAACGGGATTTTCTTTAAAAGAAAAAACAAAAACAAAATTATTTTTTAATAAGAAATACTTGTAATTAAGAATCTCAGTCTAGCTAAATTGTTTCCCATACAGATTTTTTTTATATAGAATTATGTCCTCGAAGTCAGAAATGAAAGTCTCCATCTTGGGAGACCGAGTGCCAATAGGAAGGAAGCCGTCGCCTTTCACTCAATAGACAAAGGAATTGCGTGAGGTTGGAGGCGACGGCTACTGGCGTGGCGGTTAGAAGGATGTATTGAATTCCGTATATGAATTAAATTCCATCCATTTGAATTGTATACAAATTGAATGTATATATCTGTTCCTCTTTGTGTACAAATTTTACCAAAAAACATATGTATTCATTTGTTGAATTGAAAATTTTATTTATTTTTTAAAGTGTTATTTACTTGAAAATATATTAAAATAATTTTAAAAAAAATTGTTTATGACTTGAAAATATATTAAAATAATTTAAAAAAAAATTGTTTATGATATCAGCATATTAAAACAATTTAAAAATACTAAAGAAATAATTTAAAACAAAACAAAAATTAAATGAAAAGTATATGTCAACCTCAATTCTACACAGATTCTTAGCTTGTAAACACGTTATAGAGAGGAAGATGCGTCAATGTTTTTCATGTTTGAGAAGACATTAAGGTTATGTTGTCAAGACTTTCTCATTATCTACATTAACTAAACCACGCAATAAAACCCACATGATTTTAATATTTCCTTAAAGAAATCTAACTAAGTCTTGGCGTGTTTTGGAAAATTGAAGTCAATTTGGAAGCGTTGGTGATGGGGTCTGGTTTTGGGAAACCTCCGGCACGCAAATTGTCGGGGGTGTGGTTTTAGTGTGAAATTTGGACATTGCAGGCAGCCGTAATGTTAGGTGCATCCAACTCAACTTGGCTGTTCTAGAAAACAGAACAAGGATAATTCTTTATTGTGTCAATTGGCGGTTCAATTTTCTCTTGATATGTTCGTATAAAATATGATGATAAAGAAGAGTATTTCTATATTCTTTCTTCCCATCTCTTGACATATATATATAATTCAACCCTCTAGTTTTAAGAAAAACTAATTAATTTTTTTGGATGGTATTGAAGATGTTTGCTTAATTTAATGTTTTTTATTTAAAAAAATAACTTCTTTTTTCATAAATCTTTTGATGTTTTCTTCGTAATTTTAAACCAAATAAAATTAAAAATAACATAAACTAGCAAAAATGATTAAGTTGATATTTAAGAATACAAGAACTAATTAATTGTTACTAAAACTAGAAACAAATTTAATTATTTCACTAAATTATAAGAACCAATTTGTAATTTACGCCGTCTATCTAGTAGTGTTAGCAATTCAATGAAAACTCTAAAGTATAAACCCTCTTGTTTACATCCATGAATTTGTTTAAAGAATCCCACCGGCCAGCTTTAAAAGTAAAGTTAATGAAATTGATTGGGATGATGATATCTATACGCACTTATGTAGACTACAAAATTATTTCGTGGCTAAATTGGAGTTCTTGCTACATTATTTGATCAACGGTGACACTCAAAATAAACATAAAAGACAAATGATTAATAATTGTTGAAGTGAAAACTGATTGTGTGGACATGTGATATATTCATGGAAAGAAGCATATGTGGCCGATATATCGTTTTCGACTGGTTTGATCAATAGCCAGCCGCGACCAGATGCTCCGCGGGCCGGTCCGAGATTTTTAAGCGCTTCAAGGGGGTATTCAGACGATGATTGTGTTAAAAAAAAAAATTGATATTGGAGTTATTAACTTGGTTAAATTTAATAATATCAAATAGTTTAATAATATGATTTAAATTATAAGTAATGATAATGAATAAATTATATAAAAAATAATAATAATTAGCTAAAACAAATACAATAAAAGAAAGGAAAAAAAAGTAACTGGAGACTCGTTGTCCTTCAATTGTAGACATTGCTCATCAGAATTGAGTTTATTAAGGTAGTTCAAACTTAACTATAAAAGTTTGGATGACAATATCAGAAGAAACTATATGGAGTATAAAAGTTTGGATGACAATATCAGAAGAAGAAACTATATGGAGCACTAGAAAAAATCCTAGAAAACCAAATTACACCAAACAAAATGAAATAAAATGAGCGATATTAAATCAATTAATTTTATTTAATTTAATAATAAAATTTATTTTAAAAAATAAATTCAACAAAGAATGAAAGATATAAAAACTTAAGATAACCTAATTCAATTAAAAAAAAAGAATTATAAAACCAAGATAATAGAATCTAAGAAATAAAAATAGAGTTCAATTATTAATTAAATAAATATTGAAGGATAAATTTAAAAAAACATCAACTTAAAAGCCAATATAAAAAAACCAAGATAATTCTAGGCAAACCTCATGAAGCTATGTTAATTTTCAAAACTTGCAATTCATGAAATTTTAGACACGAGCTTGACCAACCCAATTAAATATTAGAAAATAAAATCAAGTAAAACACTATTAATCTTGAAAATCTTGCAAAAGAAATAAATACAACAATTAAAAAAATAAGGATGAAATATAATAGGAGAAAAATTAATGAAAGGTGGAGTAAAGAAAAATACAATTCTAAAAATTATCTCAGATTAGAAAATATAGCAATTAAAAAATAAAGACAAAATTCAACAAAGAAAAAAATGAATGAGTATGAAATCAAAACAAAAATATAATTTAATAAATTATCTAAAAAAATAACAAAAAAAAAAACTAAATAAGAAAGAGAGGGGGGATTTGGGGGCTAATATGAAGAATCATGGGGCAGGGCTCAACACGTAAAAGGAAAAAAGAGGAAAGAAAAAAAAATGATCTCTAGCATCAAAGTGGAGTTCATCTTGGTGCATGCGCTACAATTTCATGAAGGAGATATTGAGATGAAGTCGACGCCGTCTCAAAACAGTCTTTTTAGCTATTGGAATCAACCACACTCGTCATCTAAAAATCATGAAGTAGTTAACGCAACTCAATAACGATAAATTTTTTTAATTATTATTTATTTTCATTTGGAAAAACCAAACTAACCAGGCCAACACAGTAACAACAAAGAGACCAATTGCATAATGAATAAAATGCCCTTTAACCACAGGCTTAAGAATATAAATTCAAAGGGCAAGTAGGTCTTTTTAATATGCTTTTAAAAATTAAAGAAAAAGTCCTATTCCAAGTGTAACATGGTTATTATTCAGTATATAATCAAACAAAAATAGAAAAATATCCTTTCATGGTAACCTAACAATTTCTTACTTATATGGGCATCCATGCAATTTTACTGTGCAAGAAAAAAGTGATTTTTTTGTCTTATCCCTCATTAATCTCAAAATATCAAAATAATCTTATTACAAAGACAATCGTATCCCCAGCACTTTTTCTCGAGGGCAAGATAGTAAATTCATGCTTCTCATCTGCATAGCAATATGTTTAAAAGAATATTTTTTTATTTAATCAAATAATAATAAAAATAGATCAATATATTAAATTGATTGAATAAAATAAAAAAATTAAATAATATGTAAGCTACACATATTAGAAATATCATCTAAAAATATAGTTCATTTATATAAAAGATTGAAAAAATTATAGATGAATTAAAAAATTAAACGCATAACAAAAAATTCACTACCATTTAAAAGAGATTCTCAAAATAAAATAAAATAGAAGAGCAGTATTAATGTAAATATAATTAAGTTTTTAAAACAAATAAAAAAAAGCATTAATTGAAATTAACAAATGAGAAAAAAAAGCCCAATCACTAGCCTATTTAATAGGGCCTGTATAACTGAGCCATTTTTTAACTGTATTTAGAGCGGATGACATGTCGTTTATTTTTTTATCAAACAAATAAAAAAAAGCATTAATTGAAATAAAGAAATGAGAAAAAAAAGGTCAATCACTAGCCTATTTAATAGGGTCTGCATAACTGAACCATTTTTTAACTGTACTTAGAGTGGATGACATGTCGTTCATCTTTTTTTTTTAAGAACAAATTAGACTATACATCATCAAATGATAAATCTATTCATGATCTAAAAAACCTTCTCACAAACTGTACTCAATCCGAAATCAAAAGTCAACCCTGGCTGAGATCTATGTTTTTATGAATTTTCAAGAAACAAAAATACCTAGTATGAACTCTCCTAATCAAATAGAATAATTTGACACAAATATTATCCATTTTAGTAGTTTAAATAGTTGTTAACGACGTGTTTTTTTTATTATCGTCGGAATCCGTTCAAGAAACAAAAATACCTAGTATGAACTCTCCTAATCAAATAGAATAATTTGGCACAAATATTATCTATTTTAGTAGTTTAAATAGTTGTCAACGACGTGTTTCTTTTATTATCATCGGAATCCAGCGATCTCTCTCTCCTCTCTCAATCAAGGACAAAAAATAACAAAAATGAGATTTTGTAACAAAATAAAATTAAAAAAAATATTAAGGGATCGAAATTGAATAATTTACATGATTGTTTACTTTAAAAAAAACACATAGGTATTTGTGAAATTATATTATTGGGCAAGGAAAAAGAAAAATAGTAATTAGGAGAATTATTCTGGTTATCAGATCTACCTTTTCGAGTAATAAAAAAAAAAAATCACATATATCAAACTCTTCTCGTAAAATGAAACTCACAAACATAAAAATCAATCATAATCAAAATAGTCAGCAATAATCAATTTCTCTTTTTTTTTAAATCAAGTGACCCTGTCTCTTTTTTCTAACAAAAAAATAAGAAAAGCACATATACCAAACTCTTCTCATAAAATGAAACTCACAAACATAAAAATCAATCATAATCAGAATAGTCAGTAATAATTAATTTCTCCTTTTTTTTTTAAATCAAGTGACCCTCTCTTTTTTTTCTAACAAAAAAATAAGGGCGGCAAGTGTGGTGGTGCTGGTGGAGGAGGCAAGGAGGTGCATTTTAGAGGTGTGAGAAAGAGGCCTTGGGGAAGATACGCCGCTGAGATAAGAGACCCTGGTAAGAAGAGCCGGGTTTGGCTTGGCACTTTCGACACCGCAGAGGAAGCCGCACGTGCCTACGATGCTGCCGCACGTGAGTTCCGTGGTTCTAAGGCGAAAACCAACTTTGCTTACCCATCATACGAGAATGTCAGGAAAAACACTATCTCTGTGGACAGCAACCATAAAGCATCCAACAAGAATAACAGTTGTGGCGGCGGCGGCAGCAATAGTAATAACAATCAGAGTCCAAGTCAAAGCAGTAACGTGGAGTTTTCCAGCAGTGATACACCGTTGGATCTTAATCTCGGTCCAGCTGTATCCACCGTGAGACTGCCGTTTCAGCCGATGGTGATGAATCATCAGCAGGTGATTTATTTTGATGCAGTGATGAAGAGTCAGTACCAAAAGACGGTTTTTGATAATGGGTATCATCATCATCATCATCATCCTATCGTCTTTGATTTGAATCATCAAGATATCAAGGCGCCAAGAAGTTCTGTTGATCTTGATCTTAATCTTAACCTTCCTCCCCCACCGGAGATTGCATGATTTTTCAGAAATTTATTTGCCTTTTTATTCTTACATTAGAAAAGATTAGAGATGAAGACCCCCCAAAAAGAGAGGTTTATCATGTGATCTGTTAGTTTTTTTTCTTACTTTCACGAATGTGAAAACGTATTAGCAGATCTCTTTTTGCAGCAGTAAGAAATTCTGTTTCTTTCCTGTTGTTTGATGAAAATCACTGTATTGCTTTTTTATTTAATGTTTTTTAATCAATGGATTATAAACTTAATCCCCGACCTCCCCTTTTTTTTCTTTCGACGGCGATTTATTTTCCTGGTCGCCGGGATAGGAAAGGAGTTACCTCGGCCGTGTTTTGTGTCAGTACGTACGGACAGCACACGAGTGCGGGTTTCTGTCGTTCAGATTTTGTTTGTTTATGGTGTATATGATGAAATTATTTTAAAGAATTTTTATTATATATTAAAAAAAATAAGATTAGTGTCATATGAAATAATAATTAATAAAAAAAAATAGTGTTCTCACATCGAGCGTGTTGCATGATATCTATTTTTTTACATCGAGCGTGTTGCATGATATCTATTTTAAAAAAAAAAATTTGTTTATTGAAATTATAATTTTTAAATATTTTGAATTAATTGTTTAATAATTACAAAATCCTAACAATCTTTTTATTTTATTTTTTTCAGTAAAAATAACTTTTTAATCCCCTATTAACTTTTTTATCATTTTAACTATTGTAACAATTCTTTAATTTATTTTTATTTAATTATTATGTTTATATATACCATGCACTCTTATAGTTAAAATGCATTGAAAAGATCATAATATTATTTATTTGTATTTATAAGATTATAATTTCTTTTGATTATTTTTATAACCCTTATTTTTAAAAGAGGAACTTATTAAATTCTAAAATATATTTTTATAATGAAAAAATATTTTTAAAAACAGTATCCATGCACATTAGCTATCAGGTTATATTTTGTTTCAGCTCTTGATTGTATTTTGCATGGGCAAATAGCATAAGTTGATCAGTGATATTAGTAATTCCATTACCCGCTGCCACGTGGCTTTGACTTTAGTAAGAAAGGAAATAGGGACAAGTGTCATCACCATAGCTACTGTTTAGAGTACCACGGGAGTCTTTAAGAGAGGTTGCGAACCTTGGTTTTGCGAGAAACTGAATTGTTGTAAGACCTTCTGTCCGAACGTGAAAGAATATCATTATTTAAGAGCATTTTATGTAGTTTATATTTGTTTGCTTTTTGCAGATAATGAACGCGATTGATTTACAACTTTGCCATGCTGTCTCTCACTTCTTTCACGAATTACTTTATTTTCCCAAACTCCTTTTTTTTAAAAAAAAAATTAACATATCATAATTATTTAAAAATATAAAAATAATATATTTTTTAATATTTTTTCTAAATAAAACATGCTAAAAAACAGAAACTATTACCCCTTACTTTCGAAATGATGTTTTAAATTGGTGATAGATATTAGATTTAAAAGTGAGTGATCTGATTATCAAAATATATATACAGAAGCAAGTGTGTATGGTGACCTCCAAGTAAAAGTAAAGTAATAAGCTTTTTTATGGAATTAACGTGAAGGTTTTATTGCTACCATCACAAGTATTGAAAAAAGGAAGTTAAGAAATGAAATTGCCTTTATGCTTTTATGGAACCGCATATTTTAACAGATAATTACATAAGTTGGGTGACATAAAATGCAGCAACTGGTTTTTTCATGTGGGACCTATATATTTTTGTTTAAATGCCGGTTCGTAAGAAGCAGCTGCTGAGAGAGCTGCTTCTCCCGTTTACAAATCATTACAAATCATTACAAATCAGGTGAATAATATAAGTCATCTGGGTACTGTTTTCTAACAAGTGAATAGTGCCTAAATAAATTAAATTCACCTAGTTATTACTCGTGACCAGTACCAGATGAATTTTATATGGTACTGTTTATATGAACAGTATCATTATTATAATTACACTAGTTTTTTTTTAGTAAAATATTATTTTAATTTTTTTAAAAAAATTATATTTTACTTAAAAAAACTGGTGTTTAATATTATTTAACAATACTACATAAATTAAAATGAGATCGCTTGATGACTTAGCATTTCTAGAATTTAATTGCAATCCTAATTTTGTTTTTACCAGGTCCGACCCAGTTAAAATAAATAACAGTACCAGATGAATTTTATATGGTACTGTATATATAAACAGTGTCATGATTATAATTACACTAGTTTTTTGAGTAAAATATTATTTTAATTTTTTTTAAAAAATTATATTTTACTTAAAAAACTAGTGTTTAATATTATTTAATAATACTACATAAATTAAAATAAGATCGTTTGATGACTTAGTATTTTTAAAATTTAATTGCAATCTTAATTTTGTTTTTACCAAGTCCGACCCAGTTAAAATAAATTAATCAGTTCAAAGCTAAATATGTTGAATTGAGTCTAATCTAGTTAAAAAAAATTCAACATTTATTTTTTTAATTGTGTTTTATTTAAAAAATTAAAAAGAGATCGCTTGATGATGTAGTATTTGCAGAATTTAATTGTAATCCAATTTTGTTCTTGCCGGATCTGATCTAGTTAAAAAAATTCAGTTTTTATTTTTATTTTTATTTTTAATTGTGTTTTATTTAAAAAATTAGAAAGATATCGTTTGATGACGTAACAAAAAATTCAGTTTTTATTGTTGCGCGCTTAAGAAACCATGAAAAATATAGTCCTTGTTGGATAAATTCCGTACGTGATGAAATTGCACATAATTTAATGGAATAATAAAAAATATTTGATATTAATATTATTTATTTCATGATATAATAACACTAGTTAAATCTAAATATATGTAAATTAAAAACCATTAATATGTATATAACCTCAATTTAAAAAGCATTCTTTTAACCAAACATATTAACCTACTTTTTATTTAACTTCAATTTCAATTATAGTTTTAATCAAATATATATTTTTTTAAATTAACCTCAACTGAAAGCATATTTTATAAAATAATTTTTTTCAAACAACAACTACATACCAAAAACACACAAATAATTTAATAGAACAAAAATATTTGGGATTCATTTTCAATTTCATGATTACCATTCTTGACAAGAGGATGAAACGAATTTGTAGAACAACTTTAACTAAAAATTAACAAATAAAAATAAAAATATTGGTAAAATATTTTTATTTGAAAATTATAATGAATTTTATTGATAAAAATATTCCTTTAATATATACCGAGAAAATTAATTACCATGAGAAAAAAATTAAAATAAAGCTAAAACATATAATGATGTGTCATTTATAGTAATAAAATTACTGACAGTGTTAATACCATCAGTAAAATCTGTTTGTAAACTTGTTGATAAAATATTTATTTCTTCATAATACTATTCATCCTGTCAATTATAAAGAGAATCACTGACAGAAAATTGTGTCATTATTTTTTAAAGAACTTTAAAACTATTTACTTTCCAATTACATTGTTAATTATTGTTCTTTACAGAAAAAATCTCTGACGAATTGAAAATTCATCATTGTAATTTGACAGGTTTCTGAAATGTTTTGATTAAATTGAATATTTAGCTTAAATATTACAGATAAAATCACCAACAGATTGAAAGTTATCGGTGATATTTAGTGGTTTATGAAATTTTTTATTAAATTAAAATTTTAAATTAAATATTATAAACGGAATAACGATGAAATGATTAAAAATATTAATATTTAATTATTAATTGATAAAATTATCAATAAAATATCCAATAAAAAAACTAGAATCTTTTATTTCACAACAGAAGAGCCTATTCGTGCTCTTCTTCCTCTTATGTAAAAAATAGCAACATCATTTTCTTTTCTTTTCTTATCTTATCTTCTCTTCTCAACTCATTTTCTTCTCTTTCATTCTCATATGTGTCTTTTTTTCTTTTTGTTTTCTCTTCTCAATTTTTTTAATTAACATATTTTATGAATTTATTTTTTGTTCTCTTCTCAACTTCACTCGCGACTATATTAAGATAATATTTTTTTATGTTTTATTCATTATATTTTTTATTATATTTTTAAATTTTTTTCTTAATAATTGTATGAATATTGCTGTAAGATTTTTTCATATGAAATTAATTTTTAATTGATTTATTTATAGAATTTTAAATTTTTAGCGATTGCAACTTTATTTTTTTCATATGAAAATTTTTTTAGTTGATTTATTTATTTATTATTGTTGTTTATTTTTTGTGTTATTTATTTATTGTAAATTTGTTTAAGTTGATTTTCTTATTTGTTTTCCTGTAAATTTATTTGAGTTGATTTTCTTATTTGTTTTCTAAGCAACTCAGTTCTGATTATTATGGAGTGTTGATTAATATTAATTTAATTATGTTTTAGTTTTTTAAAATATTTTTTTAAATAATCACATGTGAAATTTTATATGGCATTTTTGTCAATTATATGACAAGCTTTCTGAGGAAAATATTAACGAAATGAAATGAATAATTTTTTTAACATGTTTTTTCCATTAGTAAATTTATCAGTAATAATATTTTTTATTATCAATATACTTATTATAAAAAATATTATTGATGAAAAGATTCATCAATAAAATGTTTTTTATATATGACTCCATCAATATATTAAATATTAATAAAATAATAGTACAAATATTAATAGAAAAATGCATTGATAAATATAAGAATTTTGGATGTAGGGTTTGGTTGTGTTCGACGAATGATTTAAGCCCATTGTTTTCTTTTCTAACTTTTTTTATAAAAAACAATTTGTCTCTTTAAAAAGGGCGAGGAGATGTAGCAATCATGCTACATAGAGAGCATAGCTTTTTAATTTGACCAAAATGAAAAACTTTGGAATGGAAACAAAATTATACAGGATGTTCGTGATATTCCCTTTTGGCACCATCATGCCTGCCCTAATTTTGATGATTCTCCACTATTTAACTTTACCATAGGTTTAAGTTTATCGATGGAACTGTAATATGGTGTCATGGTGCGTGATATATTATATTTTGAAAGTTTTTTATTTACTTACAAATATATTCAAATATTTTTTTAATTTTTTTGTTCTTTATATAAAAAAACTAAAAGAATATCAATATAATATTTTTCTTTATATCAAACACATGTTCAAAACATACCTAAACACATTTTCAACATAGAAACAAACGGTGTTGAAGTGTTTTTTACGGAAATCCAAGTATACACAGCACACACCATAATTGCATAGAAAAAATATACAGATGCTGAAAATAAGCAAGTTCTTTGAAAAACTCTGGATAAAAATGGATGCATGTGCAGACCCCTTTCGTAACTTGTGGTGGGTGAACTTGGGGATAATCTTCTTTCTGTCATCATTGTTCAAATTTTGATTACGATATGGGGACTGAAAAGCTCTTGAATCCTATATGATCTTAGCACGATAGCCTTCCTTTGATAAATTGGAAATATGGATGCGAAAATCGTATTTTGAAAAGGAGAAATCAAACACGGCGAAAGAAAAAAAAAAAAACAAGAAGAATAATAAGTTCTTGAATAGGAAAATCGTACTCCCCAGCTCCTCTGCAAAAGATTTTTCTTTTTTCAAAGATTTGTAGTGCAAGCTTTCAAAATCTTTTTGAGACCTGACCAGGTCTCGTGGGTAGATGCGGATTGAATTTAAAAAAATAACAAAAATGAAAATTTAGGATGGTTTGATAAGATTTGGTTAAAAATTCTGTTATAATTAATTAATTTTTTTAATTAAAATAATATTATTTTATTTTTTAAAAATTAATATTAATTCGATGAACTCGAAATCTACACCTTAAACTATGTTCAATTTTTTCTATATTAGTGCCTCTCCTTTAATATTATGTTTTTTTATGTGTTTGTTCTTAATAAAATATATTTAGTTCTATTTATTTTTATGTTTTAAAAATAGTTTTTTTTAAAATAAATTTTTTTAAATTAATATTTTTTTGATATTTTAAAATTATTTTGATAAGTTAATATTAAAAATAAATTTATAAAAATAAAAAAAATTATTTTAATATATTTTTAAATAAAAAATTACTTTAAAAAAACGATAACAACTACCCTATGTTAACGCCTAATATACCGGTTATTTTATGAATGGCCGTAAGAGGCGGATTTGAAAACACAAACAGTGAGAGAGCATTCATCAATCCACATCAGTAGATAAAAAGTAGGGGAGCGAGAGAGCGTTCCATGTTGACCGGGCACGTCAATATCGAGATTCGTGACAAGATCGCACGTGTCACAGTGCAGTCCGATCTTTCAAGAGTTGTGTAGGCGAAGACATTTACATTTAAAACGCGAAAAAGCAGGGCAAGGAGACAAAAGACCCACGTGGACGCCAGCGCTTGAAGCCGAAGCCGGGAGGCGCGGCTGCCTGCTTCCTCGTCCTTAGTCGTCGATATCGAGGCGTATGATTTCGCTTTCCAATTTATTTATTTATTAACTCTTAATTCTTCTATTCCCGTGTTGGTAATGGACTGTCCAATATTATAAGTCTTATTTTAATATGTCAATCACGTCACGCTAACTTTAACCTCACGGGTGAGCACCACCGAATTTTGTGCTTAGAAGAACTCATTGCAAGGTTTTATGTAGTGTAGGCTCTGTGTGCATCGATGATCATTTGTTAATAGTATTGTGATTTATTATGTTTTTTAAGAGGTTTTTAATTAAAAATATATTAAAATAATATATATTATAGTTTTTATTTTTATATTGGCATATTGAAACCATTCAAAAACACATAAAGATTATTAATTTGATTTTTTTTAAATATAAAATAATTTAAAAAACATTCTGAAAATCACTCTATAACACAAGAAGAAACGCTCCATGAATTATTAATTTTTTTAAAAAGCTTGTTGCATGCTATTTTTTACTCAAGCTGATATTAGATACACATAGGAGTAATAAAAATTAAATGAAAAAATAAAATATTTATATATAAGTATGATGGGTATGGCATGCATGGAGGCAGAAATATCTCCATGCATGGGCGACAATAAAGATATATAAGTGGTTGGGGAAATGCGTGCATGCAAGCATATACCATAACAAGAATAAAGGCAATCTGGATTTTTGTGAATAGTTCAATGTAAGTACGGCGCATAGGCAAGGCGACGAATCCGATAACGACAGACAAGTTGAGCCGGCGGGGCGGCGTGTTGGCGTTGAAAACCCGGGGTCCCATTTATCACTACCACCATCAGAGACGGCAGATTGCCTAGTGATACGCCACGTTTCACGCAAATAAACAAATATTAGAAAAAGAAAGCAAGCAACCGCCAAAATAATAAAAAACTTGAAATTAAAATAAAAAGAAGCCTTAACCACTTATTATATTAAGATATAATAAAATAAGAAGGTTTAGGTTTGGGGCGGCGGCTGCTGGGTTGCCGCCTTTTTAAGTGGACTGCTTTTGTTTTTGTTGCATAACGAGGTTACACCTCCTCTATCCCTTGTTTTACCAACCTAGTTGGGTTCTCAAAGGCTCCACCACGCCGCTGCTACGGCCGCCGTTGTGAATCTGGGAGCGGTTCATGCTTTCATGGGCTACAAAATGTAGAAACCGAACGTAGAAAGTAGCTGAATTGAATTGCAGCAACTAATTATCAGTCAAAAAAGAAAGGAATCGCAGACACATCCACAATCAAGCAAGACTTCACTCATTTGGCATCATGGGCAGCCGTGAGTGCATGCTGCCTATGATTAACCTAATAGTTTAGAGTTGATTCAACAAAAGATTAAAAGCATCGTCAACCAAAATATATATGCGCTGAATGATGACAGAGACTGGCTGCAGATCACTAAGAACGACAGATTTGTGTGGGACTGTGGGTGCTCAAACTTTGTGCTTCCGTTTATTATTTTTTGTTAGTCGAGTGGGAAGTGTATTTAAATTATCATTTTAAAGCAGAGGGTGTGATACGAATCTTTAGGCGGAAAGGTGGACGATTGAGAGAAGAAGAAGAAAAAACAACATAAAGGATCGAATGAAAGGAAGCAGTTGCATCCATCAAGATGGTTATTAAACATGTACTGAATATGATGGTTCGACAGGTTAAAGTTTTTTTAAAAAATATATTAAAATAATATTTTTTTATTTTTTAAAATTTATTTTTATATCAATACATTAAAATAATTTAAAATACTAAAAAATATTTATTTAAAAAATTAAAATTTAATATAATATCAGTTCAACTTCACCTCAAACGAGATCTAAATGATCCATTTGAATCAAACATAAAAAGAGTAAGAATTGGTTGACTGGAGGGATTGATTCAAGTATAAAAACAATTGTTAAAAAAAAAATAAGGTTGAACATTAAGCCAAAGCCTTGATAAATATAAAAGAGGTGTTTAAGAATGTGGCATTGATTATTTTTTAAAATTCTAAATTAAAAATATATTAAATGGTTTTTATATTTTTAAAATTTATTTTTAATATTAGTATATTAAAACAATTTAAAAAATTAAATTTTAACAAACCTATATTTGTTCCACACTCCCAAACAACTCAAAAAAATTTCAAAAAAATGAGTAGTTGAAGAAATTACTTCAATTTTTTTCTTTCTCTGGTGATACCCAAAAAATTAGAATAGCTTGAATTATCTGAATTATATATTATTTGTTCTGTACTCCCAAACAACTCTTTTAAAATTTTTACAGAATCTGTTCTTTTGGTGATGTTTAAATTGAAGAATTAATTAGTCCCTATGGTTTATATTAATTAATCAATTAATTAATTTAGTCCCTGTAGAGCTGAAACTAGTTAAATTACTCATTTGGTTAGGTTGATTATCCTTAATTTAGCGTTTTTAGTTCCAAACTTCTTTTCTAATTAATTTTTCCATCTTGTCCACTCTTCCTTTTCTATTTCTTGGAGAATAAAAAACAGTAAAATAAAAAATAGCCTGGAATTTAATAAAGGACTAAGTTACAAGTGGGCTTCAAGGGGGTGTGATAATGAGTCTTGAAACTACAAGGATTAACTAATTAATTATGCAAAACAATATATAGGGACTAAAATTGAAATCGCTGTGTTTTTGGTTAAATACTGAAAATTTATTTGTCGAGTTATCTTTTCGTATTGACCCACTAAGTTATTTGTATGTGCCTTTTCAACCATATCAATATTTGACAAATGCTCTCAATATCCTGACATCATGAAATAATGAAATAGTTTACATATCTAAGTCAATCATATCAATTTATTATTCAACATAACAAAAAATTTCAATTCATAATATATATATTATCATTAAAATCAACTTAAGGAGTAAATTTTAAAATCTTTTTACTTGATTTTGTTTTTCACTTGAATTTTATAAAAAATATTTTAAAATATTCTAATTAATTTCACATATTCAAATATAATTCGAATGTCAAATAAAAAAATTATGATTTGATTTAAAAAAAATTAAAATAATATTTTTTTAATATTAAAACGATAATATATTGAATTAATCTTAAATTTATAGCTTAATTAGCCATTCTTATGACCCAGATCATGGAGTTATGGATTTCGCTGAAAGAGTATTTGAGAATGAGTTTTAACTTATTTTTTATTAAAATTTGATTTTTTTTTGTTTTAAATTATTTTTTTAGTATTTTTGAATTGTTTTGATATATTAATATCAAAAATAAATTTTAAAAAATAAAATAAAAATAATTTTAATACTTTTTTCAAGTAAAAAATATTTTAAAAAACAGCTACTACTACATCCTTAAACACCTTTTAAATTTGGTAATTTTGTTTTTTATAAAACTATATTTTACTTAATTATACAACAACAAACAAAATCAAACACAAATCAAATATAAAATGTTTGTTTAAAACTATAATAAACTAATAGAAAACTTTATTATATATAGTTATGTAAATCAATCATCATGGCATAAGTTCATAATCTTCAAATTTTAGTAATCTACGTTTAATCCTTGTTGATTAAAATATACTCTGGTTAGAGATTAATTACAAATGAATAAAGAAGCAAATAGGTTAGTGATAAGTGAATAATAATAATAAAAAAAAACGAATAAGAAACAGAAAGTGCCACATGAGGATGCTAAAATGGCATAAGTTCATAATCTTCAAATTTTAGTAATCTACGTTTAATCCTTGTTGATTAAAATATACTCTGGTTAGAGATTAATTACAAATGAATAAAGAAGCAAATAGGTTAGTGATAAGTGAATAATAATAATAAAAAAAAACGAATAAGAAACAGAAAGCACTGCCACATGAGGATGCTAAAATGTTTTTAATTATTCATATATGTGTGTGTTTGTGATATTCCTTTTCAAATCCTCCCCTCTCCTCTTCTGTAATGTTTTTTTTTATTTAAAAAATAGAAGTTTAGCTCATGAATTAAAATCACTCATGTTATTCTTATTATTTTTGACTCACCTGCCACATTGAAAACCATTAAAGATTTATTTGAATGTGATATAAAAAATATTTGGGAATGAGTTGCAATATGTATTTCTAAAAAAATTAATTTTTTTTATAAAAAAATAATTTTTTTATGTTTAGAATAGTTTTGATGCGATAATCTTAAAAATAATTTTTAAAAAATAAAAAAAATATCATTTTAATACATTTTAACATAAATGTTTTTTTAAAAACCAAACACAATAAATATATAACAAGTGATGCTACAAAATTTTCACCCAAAAAGAAGAAGAAGAAGCAACAATCATTCTTGCCTTGTTTTTATTTAGAACTCTGCCCTACCCAAACAATGACACCCAGTACCATGAATTATTATAGTGAAAAAATATTCAAAAAAAAGTAACGCAAATCTTACCAGAATCTATATAGTAACTTCTATTCAGTAAATTGCATTTATATAGGATCAATTGTTAAAAAATATAAATAAAAATCAAACATAAGTATATATAAATTGGAGACTAATGTTTATGGTTGATTGGATATTGATACTAATGAATGCAATTTTTTTTAATAATTATCCTTCAAAATATAATTTTGATATTACCACACTCATCCCATATATACACGCATTATTATCATATACATATATAAGTTAAATATTTATACTTTTTAAATCCAATATAATATACACTTACTTTAATATATATATTACTGGGATATTATATACTCTAATGAAGATCTAAATCTTTACTTAGATGTATAATAAATATAATATAAATATAGTAAAAATTATAAATATAATAAAAATTATATTCATAAATACTCGTTATCTATCAACCACCTATGATAAAATTGTTTGTTTTATAGTTATTACTATCATCACAAGTAATGATAAACTTTAGTAAAATGAAGCAAACTAAATTCACATATTCATAATTAAAAAATTATTGAAAAATTAATGGAAGAATACCAACATGAAAAATAAATGAGAAAAGGTTAGAGAAGGGTGGGGGAGATCTCTAAATTTCATGGAGTAACACTTAATTCATCAATTTTCACTTGTGACATCTATTATAACATAAAGCAATTATAAATAGAGAAAATCAATATAGAATTTAGTATTTCAACCATTTTTTTCTAAGCCACATGTGACAACTATGAAAGTTAATTAAAATGCATAATGTAGTATAATATCACTTATACAACATGTCTTTGTTTTATTTTTAAACATCATTTGAACATAACAGTTACTTCAATGGTTAGTTCTTCCTTTACTGGCTAGCCTTTTTTGTATCTTTTCTCTCCCGATTCAACACTTCAAACAATTATCCCTCCTTCAAATGGACCTTATCCTTAATGTTGAATTGTGAAAACCTCAAGGCTAGTTCATCTGCAAATTCCTAAGTAGCTTTTGCAGGAGTTAAGCCTTTCCAGTAGATGAGCATTTTAGTGGTTGTTTGATTATTTCGATTGACCATTTGATGATCCAATATAGCTTGAGGGTGGAGAAAAGGTTCAAATGGAAATTCTGGTAGTGTAGCCTGCACCTTTTTATTGCCAACCTTTTTTTTTTTCAATTGGAACATGTGGAAAACAGGGTGTATGGTTGTAGATGAGGGTAACTTCAACTTATAGGTCACAATATCAATTTTTACCTAACTTTATAGGGACCATAATACTTTAAAGCTAATTTATGAGATTGCATATAGACTATTGTTTTCTTCTTTAACAAATTAGTTAAGAATTTATAGATAGAACCATGACCTTAAACAAATCTACTATAATAGCCAGTAATACATGAAAATCACCTCAACTATTTAATGTTGCTTGGTAATGACTATTCCAAAATTGCTTTGATCTTTCGAGGATCAGTTGACACCTTTACTTTTGAAATAACATAACCAAGGTATTCTACTTTATTAATACAAAAAAAAAAAACATTTGCTAGCCTTAACATATAGCTTGTTAACCTTCAACAACTCAAATACAATATATCTTTAGGTGTTCCAAGTGTTTTATCATAATATTGTTGTAGATAAGGATGTCATAAAAAAACATAAGGATAATTTTTCTCAAATGAACCTTGGATACCTCATTCATCATACTTTGAAATGTTATTGGGACATTAGTCAAGCAAAAAGGCATGACTAGAAATTCATAATGTCCATTGTGAGTCTTGAATGTTGTCTTATGAATGTCCCTAGGAGACATTCATATCTAGTGATAACCGGATCTGAGGTTAATTTAAGAAAAAACAATTGCACCGACTAACTCTTCCAAAAGCTCATATATTAAAAGGATAATGAATTTATCCTTCACTATGAGCTTATTTAATACCTTGTAGTCAATGCATATTCTTCATTGCCCATCTTTCTTCTTTATTAAGGCCACTAGAGAAGCAAAAAAGTATAATTGTACTAGATGATTCTCAAATCCAACATTTCCTTGATCATCCTCTCAACAACATCCTTTTATATACTTAAGTGCCTATACGACCTGAGGTTGACTGAATTGGATTCTTTCTTCAATGGTATATTATGGTCATAGTTCCTTGGTGGTAGTAAACCCCTAGATTCCTCGAACACTTCTTAATGACCCACTTTCAAAGCTTTAAATATTGCATTCTCATTAACACAAGGTCACAATATAGTAGATATTAATTGCATTTCTTGGCCTTGGTCTAGAATGAATCTTAAGTTGCATAAATTAATTTTAGGAACTAATGTAGTTTTGTTCAATGAACCATTTAGCTACTTAATTTTAATATTTTCCACTGATACTAAATCATTTCCCTTGAGAATCATTTTTTGACCTTGGCATATAGATGTCATCCACATCTTTCTATGGTTGTGAATGATAATTTTAAATCTAGCTGGCCACTAAATTTCTAAGACCAAATCATAATTTTTCAATTCCAAAATAAAAAACATCAGCCACAAATTGGAAGTTTTTGCATACTAAAATGTAGGTCATTATTCTACTATCTATAACTTGCACACTCAAGGGTCTAATATTGGTGAGCTTAAAATACAACCTATTAAATACTTGGGAGTTGATGAAATTATGTGTGCTTTCAGAATCAGCAAGAATAAATAATGGTTATTTGCCAACCCTCTCAATGACTAAGATTATTTAGACTAGTAATTCTTTTTAGAACATTACATAATATATGTAAATTATGAGTGTCAGTTTCAAATTCAGTCACACCTTCCTCGTTAGCTTTTTTTATGCTTCAATAACACATAATGAATAAAGCTTCTTATGCTTACATTTGTTTTCAAGCATAAACTTCTCATCATAGAGAAATCAAAAGTCTTTAGCTCTATTTTCATCTAGGTTTTTATATTTTATAAATTTAGTTGTTTTTATGGTATTGATAGGATTATAGTTTGGAGTTAGTAAAATACTTGCACGGATTAGTTTAGAGGTATTATTATCTAGTTTTTACCATAACTAAATCTTTATATTCACAATTAAGAAATCACATAAGAATTAATGGAAGAATAGAGGCATTAAGAACAAAGAAGGTTAGAGAAGGTAAGAGGGAGAGGGAGAGGGATTTTCAAATTCCTTTGAGTAGTGCTTAATTCATCAATTTTTACCTGCAACGTTTGTTAGAACCAAAAAAAAAAAAACAATTATAAGCAGAGAAAATAAGTCTAAAATTCAGCAGCTCAACGATTCCTTCGTAAGCCACATAACAATTATGAAAGTTAATTAAAATGCACAGTCTCACTTAAACAACCTTTTTTAAAAAAAAAAATTATATAACATTATTTGAACGTAACAGCTCCTTCAACGGTTAGTTTTTCCTTTACTGGCCTACCGTTTCTATATATCCTTGTTCTCACTATTCTCCACCTAACAGCATAAAACTTAAAAATAAAACAAAAAAGAAGAAAAAGGAAGAAGAAAGAAAATTCGAGGTCAGTTTAATTCGAGGTGGTTGTAATGGGAAGAGTATTTTAAGTAGAATTAGAGGCTGCAGGTAGGGGCTGTTACATATGCAGGTTCTGCGACACCCCTCTTGCTCTCGCCGATCGTCTCCTCTCCAGGGTAATTCTCTCTCTGTTCCTTTCTCTGTTTGTTCATGTCTTTATCTTTTTTAGTTCTGATAATAATTAGTTAAATATTTTGAATTATTTGAAATGACTGAAAGATTGATTGAACAAATCATTTTGATGTGAAAAACGAATGGGTTTAGGGTTTAGCTGGGTGCTTTCCTTTTTCCTGGAATTTGGACTAGGGAAGCTATTTAAATTCTTTTGTTCTGGGTTTGTTTCTTCCTTGCTGATTTAGTCATTGGATCTTGCATGCAGTGCAGGGATTACTTCTTTTTTCTTTTTTTTTTGTATTGGGGTTTAACTTTGTCAAGGACCTAAAATACAGAAATTAAGGACAAGATGCATGCTTTCGTAATTGTGGTGTTCAAGTTTATTGCTGGGGATAATAATGATCTGATTAAGTGAGTTTTGTTAAGGATGATTCTGTAATAACCGAAGGACTTAAAAACACATGTAAAACTTTTTAGGCATTTCATTTGATAAAAACAACAATTAGATTCACCTCTGATCCCTTTCACATTAAATGAGCGTATCTGGTGAACGAGTTTCTTCAACCTCATATGACTCTATGCTTTGTGATGGATCAGACTTTCAATTGTCGCAAGGGGAGGGCATGCTTATTCAGCAATGTGTGAGTTCTTATAATCTTTCCTTTAGTTTGCTAAATTTTTTTAGTATTAATTCATTTCTTGGCATTCATTATATGAGCGTTGGAGAACTGGCTGAATGTTGTGTTTTGCGGCGAGGGAGGTGGGACTAGGTTGATTGTAATGACTAATTCCTAGCTGGCCTTGATGAAATGCACTATGGTGTGGTTTTTCTGTTTACCACCTTGTTGTTTGCAGTAATAATGAGATCTAGCTATCTACTGCCTAGATGGACAGACAATCAATTATGCTGCTTGGGGTGGTCTTTTATAAACCACTTCTCTGCTGGTCCGCTGGATATACCACGCAACGACATTTTCTGTTCTAAAACCTGAGAAGTCCCTCAATCTTGCCCCACTTAAGTGATACAGGAAAGAATTTGAACTTTATATTTTGATAGCATGGAAAATCTTATAACAACAGTATTTGCGAGGATAGTAGCATGTTGATTTGAATCATGTGCTTTTATCATCCTTGTGTTTAGCTTGTTTTTTTGAAGTTCTATGATGTTTTATTAGAATTGATAAGCAAAACAAGGTATAAGAATTCTAACTTTTTTCTTTCATTGAGCATAAAAAAAACAGAGCATATGATCTATGTTAAATTTACCTTTTCCCTTCCTACAGGTTCAATATATCAGTTGGAACCCGTGAGGAAATGTTGATGCTTTCTGGTATGCATACTGTTGAAGATATATTTTTCTGTTGCTGCGGGTGACTACTTGGTTGAAAATATGTAAGTTCCTCCCATCTCATTTGCTGTTTCTGGTAGCGAGTGGTCTTTTATGAGAAGTGAAAATGTGACTACAACAGTATTGTGAAAAGTGCTACAGGCGCCAAAGCGTCAAAGGTTCTTCGAGCTGAAGCACATAGCACAAACATATGCTTGAGCAAGTCAAGGTGTTCATCTTTGAAATAAAGTGTAAAACGTTTTCCAGGAGAAAAAATGATAACACAATTGGAGAAAAGTCTTGACACCTCAATAATAATACATTTAGCTACCAGCTCATTTGGTAGGGCATTCCTAGGTTATAGGTCCAAACCCTATATCAACAAGGAGATGTTACTTTTCCTCTATTTATCATCTCTTTCTTTCTTTATTTCATTTCACACTGTAGGTGCATATTAGTCTTTTAGCTGTTTACACTGCTTCTTTAAAATAGGAAGGAGTATCTTACCAAAATGATTGTGTAACCAAGGGGAAAAAAATTGCTCTGTGCTTTTCCCAGAAAATAAAAATCACAGATATACATAAACTATTCATGCTTGTGTAGCTGTGTCTAGGGAGAGAGGGAGGATTTAATGAAGTTCAATAATAAATAGTGATGGATGAATTTTCCCAGTAACTAAAAAATTGTTGAGGCATACATTTTTTTTCTTTTGTTCCTGAAGCCTCTCAGTCATGCCTGTTGTGCCACTGTGAAGGTGCCCCCTTACCTCAAGGTTTTGTAGTGGGTCAATCTTGTGGCTCAAAAAGACTCGACAGCTCTATGGACACGTCAAATCAGCTTCAAATTCTGTCTTCATTCTATTTTCCCCGAGAGGAGTGGAGGCGATGGACTGCAACCTCATATTTGGCAGCGTTTATAGTCCATAAAGTATGAATAATCTTTAAGGGGCTGAATCTCCAATGCTGTAAAGGATTTCCACGTTGAAGACGTGCTTCTCGGATGAAACTTTCTTATAGAAAGCATGTTTATTAGAATTATAGTCCCTTGAAAGAATTTGAATCCAGGGCATAGCTTCTATGGGTGTCAAATCTTGAGACGAAGCAGAAAAGAATGCTGAATTCCTGATGTCTTTGCTGTTGTGATCTTTAGATGTTTCTGTTCCGAGGCTCGCTAATCATACGTATCTCTACTTTTTAATTATCACAGGTAAGAGAGCAGATTTTGGGGTGTTGTGGCCTCTTTTCCGAAACAAGCGTCCCCATGTATGGTTCTGCTGCACTGGACAAAGATAAACTGTATATAATAATTTTTTTTGAAGTTGTTTGGTGTAATTTTGGATAGGATAAAATTAATTTTTCTTTTATTCAAAATTGTTTTAAATAATAAGTTTTTGTTCCAATAAAAGAAAGGACAAACTTGTTGTACAAGAGTTATTATTTTTGAAATGATTATTATGCCCTTCATATAAAACAAAGCACCACAATATCTTTTCTCATTTCTTCTTTTCACTCCCTGTTGTTGGAAGGAAAAAAAGAGAATCATTTTAGAATAATCAAGAAAGCTAGAGTTTTTGTTTCTCTACACCTAAATCAGAATCCATTACAGGTAATCAATGGATACTTGAGTTTTTGTTTCTCTACACCTAAATCAGAATCCATTGATTACCTGTAATCAATGGATACTTTCTTCTTCTCTGCTTCCAATTTGTTCGATAAAGCACTAATAACTAGGGTTTTTTATTTGCTTCCAATTTGTTCGATAAAGCACTAATTTGGCTTTCATTGATTTTGAAACTAGGGTTTTTTATATAGATTGAATTGGATTTAGTAGTCTAGTAGGGAATGGGGGAGGGGAAGAAATTTGTTCTTGTCTTTGAATGCCTCGAAGGATTGAATTAGAAGCATTTGTCATGTTGATGTTGGTTTTTTTTTTCTTTTCATTATTTACTTGTTGGGTTGGAAAAAAAGAAGACAAAAACAATTTTATATGTTGCTTTTCCTGCTTAAGTACATACAATTTCATTTGTTCAGCTTGAGTTTTCTCCAAATTATGTTTTGATAACCTGTAAATTTGTTTCAACTTTGGTATGCAATGCATACAAGAATGATGTGGTGCTCCCTTTCTAGAAAAAATGGAGTCATCATAGGCTATTGATAGGTGCTTAATATCTATTTAAGCCACACTAAATGGAAAATATGCTATTAAATTTTCAAGAAATTATTTGATAGCCTTTTTCCCATTTTTTAATTCCTGTATTTGTATACATCATAGAAAAGGTACATCAATAATTTCGTGGATCCATTTTTAATAGTTTGCAAGTGGATTGCAATCATCAAGATCTGAACTTTCAACTCAGCAGTCTTTCTAAAGATGTAATTTTTCAAGAAATAATTATCTTAGTTTGGCATATAGTTACCCTGAATATATGATGACATCAAGAAAATAATCACCATTTGCATTTCTTTGTCTAATAGACGTGTGGTTTAAAATGTGATTTAACAGGAGTAGATTCCATAGAAGTATGGACTATCAACGTAATAGTTTCTTATAAACCTTGTCCTCTGAAGGAACCATGTAAACTTGTTAGTCATGTGTTTTTTTTTTTTTAAGGTTGGTGCTGTATAAGATGGATTTAAGGTGTAAGGAGAAGAATAGCTTGGAACAAAGGGTATTATTTAGAATCGAAGCAAGAAGGATGAAATTGAATAATATTCTGCATGGGGGTGATAATAATTGTATTTAAGAGTTAAGAATGAGTATAAATTCTTTTGCACATTAAGGTGATCTACTTCACACACGTGGAAGATTAGTAGATTATGGTTTGATAAATATACAAGAGCATGCAACTATTTTTGAACATATCTTGGCTCACCACAAGAAAAACCATAGCATTCAAGTGAAGTTTAGGATGTCCGATAGAACTGCCAGTGAGTATATTCATCGTGTTTTGTGTGCACTATTACACTGCCAAGATGTGTTGCTTGCAAAACCAGAACCAATATTTGAGAATTGCACAAATGAGAGGTGGAAATGGTTCGAGATAACAATTTAATTTATCTTGAAAATATATTTTCATTTTTGTATAATCAAGTGTGACTAAATCAATTATGTGTTTTCATTTTTTTTCGAATTGTTTGGGAGCATTAGATGGCATATGTATAGCTGTAACAACACCTGAAGATTATAAATTATAAACCTAGGTATAGAACAAAGAAAGGCCATATTGCCACTAATGTCCTACGAAGTTTGTTCTCGTGATATCAAGTTTATGTTTGTGTTTCCTTGTTGGGAAGAGTCTGCTTCAGATTCAAGGGTTTTGCATTGTCCCGAGGATGTGGTGATGCATGTTCATTATTCGGAAGTGGAGCTATACCTTCTATATAGAAACATGGACGCATTCTTTTTCTAGAGCAGTTTATGTTGCTATTAGGAAAAGTAGCTTGCACTTGGTTTTTTTTTATTATTTATTTATGTGGGGGTGTCCAGGCCAGCTTACATGCACCATGACTAATCTCCACGGCTCACTGAACATCCTGCAAGCCTAGTGAGCAGGTAAGGCACCGTGGAGGTGACAGGCGTGCGCGGTAAGATTCGAACCCAAGTGCGGAGAAAGGGGACAAGCCCCTCTTACCGCTGGGCTAGAACCTCGTGCGCACTTGGTTTTTAGGGGACGGACGGGCATGGTGGGGTTCGAATCCGGGTGCGGGGGAAGGGGACAAGCCCCTCCCACCGCTAGGCCAGAACCTCACTTGCACGTGCACTTGGTTTTTAATAATACATGTTGTTAATTCTCATTTGTTCCCTCTCCCCATCATATGTAAATGGTAGGGAGATGGTGGCAGAAAAGATGTAAAAGACCCACCGCTAGGCCAGAACCTCACTTGCACGTGCACTTGGTTTTTAATAATACATGTTGTTAATTCTCATTTGTTCCCACTCCCCATCATATGTAAATGTTTGGGAGATGGTGGCAGAAAAGATGTAAAAGATAAATAACTAATTTAATTTAATAATTTAAATTATTTGGTGAGATTTTAATATATAATTTATATTAATTTTTAATATACTCTCTGAAGCAAAAAAAAATTGAACTGTGAACTTGTATATAACTAATTTAATTTAATAATTTAAATTATTTGGTGAAATTTTAATATATAATTTATATTAATTTTTAATATACTCTCTGAAGCAAAAAAAAATTGAACTGTGAACTTGTATATATCTATATTAATTTGTATTTAATTTTTTATTAAACAAATAAAGATGATGAGATTTGAATTCATGATCAATTGGTTGTTAAATTTTTGATATTATATTAAAAAATCAATTTAATTTTATAATTTAGATTTTTAAGTAAAATTTTAAAATATAATTTATATTATTTTGTAATATTTTTAAACTAATATAATTTATTTAATTATAGAAACATATCAACCAGACTTATCTATGCATTTGCCCTGGCCTAATGAATAATTTCGAAGAAGTAGGAGTCAATTGCTGGATCAATTGTCAAAAAGGAAAATAATTGACAGCGCAATTTCCTGCTTTTATAAAAGGAAGAAGGGGCTAAGAATCTGTGGGTCCCAACTTTACCAACCAAAAAGATGATGATCAAAGCAGAATGGCAGCTGATGAATAAGCACTGCAGAATCTGAAGGCCCCACAATATCCAACCCTTTTGGCAAATCTTGCATTTCTCTAAAGGGTGATGGCCCACAGAATAAGAGGGTGCGATCGTGCCAGCGTCCAGCCCTCTGAGCCCCCACAGCTCCTCAAGGACCTGCACACGCCATTAAAAGAAGGGGGTGAAAAACAAGAAAAAGGCAGAGACACTCAAAATCATGTCCAGTTACTGACGACGACAGGCTATTTATTTATATGGTTTTTGTGAGCTACCGATTCTATCAGCCCATTGTTTCAAATTCATCTTCAATCGTTGTCGTTGGGAGGGTGGTATTGCTAACTCCACACTCTTTTTGCTCTTTACAATCACATGGCAACTACACCGGGCATATGATTGTGTAAACGGAGGAACGTGATCGGGAGGAATTACGGTGGAAGAATGTTTTCTTAAAGTATTTTTTTCACTGGAAAAATATTAAAATAATATATTTTTAAATTTATTTTAATATTAAAAACAGTTTAGGTCTTTTATTAAATAGAATAACTCTCTCTCTCTCTCCATATATATATATATATATAAGGAATATTATATGATTAAAATCTTAGTTTTTTTTCTTCAACTATTTCTTCTTGGATTAATTTTTAGAACTTTTAATCTTTAAATTTGTATTACAACACAAAACCCAAGCTACAAACTCAAATAATATAAATATGGCAAGTCAATGTATTTCACTTTATTTTTTATTTTTGTAATGATTGTGCTACTTAAATAAGTTTGATTTATTATTATTATTATTATTATATAGTTGATAATATTATGTTCTAGTTGACTATGTTAAAAAAAATTATAACTTTGGTGTTGTTCATGTATATTAAGGTTTTGTTATAAAATGAAGTTGAAATTGAATTTTTACAAAGTTTTTAACAATTTTCTTGTTTAAAATTATTTTTTATTTTCAGATCATTTTTATTTTTTTAAGTTAAAAATAATTTTTAAAAAATAAAAAAAATATTTTAACATATTACAAAAAAAAAAATCTTCAACCACACCAGTTATCGTATTTACTAACACCTCTTAAAACATTAAGTAATACTTTAAAAAGTATGGGGAAAGCATTGTAACTTCCCCGCGCCTTTCACTTATTAATATATTATATTATTTAATTATTATTATATTATAGAACTGCTTTTTTCTTTCTTTTTTTGTTTTCTAATGTTAAAACATTAAGTAATACTTTAAAAAGTAGGGGGAAAGCATTGTAACTTCCCCACGCGTTTCACTTATTAATATATTATATTATTTAATTATTATTATATTAAATTATATTATTAAACTTCTTTTTTTTTTTTTTTGTTTTCTAATGAATTTGTTTTGTTTGATTTAGTTTGTTAATATTAAAAAAAAGTTATTTAGTTATTAGACTTTCATGATATGAATTCTGGGTTTGATGGGTTAATCTAGTTTAATAAGTTAGCTCGGATTTTTTTATTTTAATTAATTTTTTTTTTAGTTTAGTTTGTTAATATTAAATTTTTTTCTACTTAATTATCAGACTTTTATGACACGTATCTTGAGTTTGACGGGTTAACTTAGTTTGACGGGTTAACTCAATTAATTCTGGGTAAACCCGTTAATTTTTTTTCTATTTAATTATCAAATTTTCATGATGCGAATCCCAAGTTTTATGGGTTAACCCAATTAATTCAATTTTTTTTCATTAGTTTTTTTTCTTCCTATTGGTTTTTTTTTTTTTTTTTT
>NW_011499964.1:635904-667227 GCF_000495115.2 Populus euphratica | reverse complement strand
CAAGTTTAATGTTATTATAAATATTACTCCTGGGTCAAGCATTGCAGCTAAACCAAAAAATATTACTCTTGGGTCAAGCATTGCAACTAAACCAAAAACTCTTGGATATATCTTTGCAGAAATACATAACACTCTTAGATCTTAGTATTTTTTTGATATTTTTTATGCAAGAAAAAAAATAACTCGTAGTGTATGCCTTTGTTTTATTTTTTTTCCTTTTTTTTAAGCCTTTATTGTGGATTGCACAGTGCAATCCACAGTGAAAAAGCTGATGCCTTTAGTTTTTTTTGTAATTATTTTTTTAATTTAGATTCTTAATATTAAATTTTTTCTGTTTAATTATTAGATTTTCATGACACAGATCACATGTTTGACCGGTTAACCCGATTGATTCAGATTGTTTTTCTTTTTTCTCATTACTTTTGTTCTTCTAATTTTATCTTTTAATATTGTATGCAGTCCACGACGAAAAAGCTGATGTCTTTATTTTTTTCTTTTTATGTCTTTCACTGTGAACTGCATAGTACAATCCACAATGAAAAGGTTGATCCTTTTTTTAATTAATTTTTTTATTTATTTTGTTGGTATTAAATTTTTTTCTATTTAGTTATCAGACTTTCATGACACGAATCTCAGATTTGATGGGTTAAATCAGTTAATTAAGATTCTTTCTTTTTCTTTATTAGTTTTTTTCTTTATTTTGTTTTTTTAATTAATTTATTTAAATATCATAGTTTTATGACATAACTTTGCAGCCAGATCCATATTCAAGACTATTGAGTTTGGTATTACAGTCACACTCACTTAAATTTAGATTTTTCAAGTTTAATATTATTATAAATATTACTCTTAGCTCCAGCAGCATTGCAATAATATTATTATAAATATTACTCTTAGATCTAGCAGCATTGCAGTTAAATCTAAAACTCTTAAATATAACTTTATAAAAAAACATAATAATTTTAAATTTTTATTATTTTTAATATTTTTTTTATGTAAAACAATGTACCCGGGTAATTTATCTAGTAAATTACGAAAACACGTCGTTTTCAATGCCCCATTTCTCTGTGTAGCTTGTGGACTGCCAATATCAATTCGCTTTTATTAATCGCTAGAGTATGTCCTCGAATTATAATAGAAAAGTAAGAGAAAAGCAGAAAGGGACAAGAAAGACAATGAACTTTGCTAGGGCCCCACCTCACGACGGGACTCCTTCTGCCACTCCCAGAGAAGTCCCTACTTTCATCATCTCCACATACATACATCATCTTGAGGCCCCCCCTATGACCCATCATGACATGTAACCAATGTGGCATCGTGATGCACCCTATACTTAACAGCACCGCCAGGTGATGAAAGATGCGACAAGCTGTGGAAGCTAGATCCTGACTGGAGGACATGGGCTGTGTTTTGTAAAAACGATGTCGTGCGCCGCCATCGTCGCCGACAGGGTCACGGAGTTCCTGTACGACAGACAGGATGAAAAAGCACCACGAGCTTTTCTTCACGTGGTTTAGACCGTGTGGTTTAGACCGCGGTGACGCCTCTGCTTCCCACAGATTCGCGTACGAGAACGGACACCAATTTTCTTGTCCAAGAATCGGGCAGTGCTGCCACGTTCGATAATATGGGTCCACCTTAGCAGATTATTTTGACAATGGAAGAAAAGAAATATTAGTGCATGACAAATTTATGCCTTTTAAGTACCAGGGGAGGAAAAAAAAACTCGTTTCCTTGAGCTAGTATTTCCATATTTACTAAACCTATTTGTTTTTTTTATTGAATGATAAACCTATAATGAGTTTCAAGTTAAATTAAAAACATATTAATTCAATTAAACTTAATTAATTTGATTAGATTTTAATTATTTAGCTAATGTAATAAAATCTGATCGAGTCAAATCTAATTTTTTAAATAAAATAATATTTTTAATTAAAATAATTAATTTAAATTAACTTAGTGGTCTGTAAATTAATATGATGATTTAATCATCTAGATTTATTTAAAAATTATATTTTAAGTTGAGTTTGAAAATATAACTATTTCATTTTTAATCTATTTAAATTTAACTAAATTAATAAAAATACTTGAAAATATTTTCTTATTAACCAATAAAAATCTATTTTAAGAAGTATTTTCAAGACATTAAACTCATAATCTGCTTATTATGTTAAAAAAAAGCATATCTTGATTTTTTCTATATATATATATATATTAATTATACTTTAATCTTAGTCTTTGGTTTTTAGGAATGACTACCTTTCCATTAATAGTATCGTAGTCTCTTTCTCAATATTCTCGCCATTCATCACTCTCCTTTTTTTGGTTGATTATTTTACCCTCACTTGATAAAGTAAGAACTGCTGTGGTGCGTATCTCTCTCCCCCCCTCTCTCTCCCCCCTGTGATAAATATTGAAAGTGTGGTACCACTACCTAATTAATAGCTTATTATATTTTTTATATGACAAGCAACTTATATTCACATTTTTTTTATTTATGTAGAATAAACCATGAAAAATATGTAGTCAGCTTAGAGCACAATCAATTGAAACGAGATTATAGGCCCGGATGGTGACTCATTGGGATACAAGAACAGAGATTTTTATATTGTGTAAACTATACTTTAAATTATGGTTTCACAAGGTTTTATTTTATTCCACAATCAAAGTTTTTTTTTAAAAAAAAAAACAGCATTGTCGACAAATTAATTTTAAAAAATAGCACAACACTGAAAAGAATTAGACAAATAATATTTTTTTTTTACATCAGTGTTGTTGTTATAGAATTAAAAAAAAAACATTTCTCTTGTCATGCTAGTCTCACAAAATTTGCGAGGAGTGTTGTTGTTATAGAATTAAAAAAAAAAAACATTCCTCTTGTCATGCTAGTTTCACAAAATCTGCGATATTGTGATTGCCAAAACAATTATGTTTTTTATATGCGGTAGTAAAACTGCTGCATCATGATTTTCAATTTGTGTTACGAAGATTTTGTTTATTTTTATGTTTTAAAATTATTTTTAAAAATTTTATTTATTTATTTATTTTACATTAATTTTTTTATATTTTTAAATCACTTTAATATATTGATATTAAAAATAATATTTTTAAAATAAAAAATATTATTTTAATATATTTCTAAATAAAAAATATTTTAAAAATAAATCGTTATAATATTTTTAAATACACTAACAAATATTTTTTAAAAACTTTATAATATTTTTTTAATTTTTTATTATATGCTATATAGGTTTTATAATTAGAGTTAATTTGTAATTTTTACACCTTTCATGTTTGCCCCTTAAAATCTTCAACTCCAAGGAAATCATATTACCGCGAGAGTGATGTCAAAAGAAATCATCGATTTAACAACACTTGCTTTGATAAAAATAGCTGGTGGGGGTGGGGCCGGGAGGTCGGGACAAATTAAAAGACGGAAAGGGAGGGGGAGTGTTGCCGGTGGGGACCAAAAGGCAAGCTTGCTTGGGTGGGTAAGAGGTGAGATGACGGCCGGGCTGGGTGCGTGCAGCTGCTGGTGCTGGTGCAGGTGCAGCACTGATCTGCCACTGCGACGGACTGAACGCAAACGACACAATGGGAAACCTGTGCCCCTAGCTTGCGTGTTTGCCTCAGTTTTATGGATTTATTGCTTTTCAATTCCGCTGTAATAAAATCAAGGACGCCATCCATTTGCAACTGTTTCCAAGACAAGGATCGTCCAAAAAATGAACTGTCCCTGTGTTGTTCATCTCTATCATTTCCACTTTTTTCTTCTTCATAGAAAAATGGCTTCCCTAACATTTGAGGGCTGCTTTCGAGATTTACATGCTTGGCAGACAAAGCCACCGTCCAACAACAAAATGCAGAAAATGAACTTGTTGACCAATAAATTGAGGCAACATCATCCCACTTTTGTCTTTTCAAATATCCACCGTTTCCCTGAATTATTTCACACTCAAAAGGATCTGATAGTTGATTTGATATGAAATCTTGCACGTTAAGAATGGGAGACACATTAAAACATGTACAAGATTAGAGCTTTCCTTTTACTATATTCTAATCCTTGTCTTCTTACACCGCCTCCACTATACTATTGTTTGCCCAAAACCGTGTACAGGAATGTCATGCATGTCAAGGTTGTTTTGAAAAGTGTGTGATTTTGTGTTTAAAAAAAGGTTTTTTTTTTAATGGTTTTGAATTGTATTGAGATACGGATGTTTTAAAAAATATTATTATTTTAATATATTTTTAAATGAAAATACTTTGAAAAATATTAAAGAATTATATAAATTATATTTTAGAATTTTATATAATAGTTTAAATTATTGAATTAAAAATATTTTTTAAGATGATGTAAGAGTTTTAATAATCAAACGGTTTTAGAATTTTATATAATAGTTTAAATTATTAAATTTAAAATATTTCTTTAACATGATGTAAGAGTTTTAATAAATCATAAATTTGAATCTCATTATTTTTATTTATTTAATAAAAAATAAATATAAAATAATATAAACTACTTAAGTTTCAAGCTTATATAATTTTTACTTAAAAAATATAAATTATATTTTAAATCTTCACCTAACAATTTAATTTAAATTATTAAATTAAAATAATTTTTTAATTAAAAAAACCACCACTGCTGAACTAGCTAGTTGGAATTCATAGGGATACCTGGCGACTGACGACTGGCGTTGCCGAATTCCTATCTTCAATCTTTCAGTAATTAGAGCTCTTATTTTTTCATTAAATATATCAAAATATCTCATTGAACAAGACAACTTGGATAATGGTGTGGTCCTGGACAAATCTCTTTTACCCTATGAATATATATTAAAGGGTGGAATCCAAAAATGCTTTGTTTATATGTAATCCATCTTACAAATTAGGTCAGGAGGATGTATTCAAAAGCGAGGGAGAAAAGAATTCTATATGTAATATAATCTGTAGAACAGCCCCATTATATGTTCAGCAACGGGGAATTAATCCTAAAATCAATTGTTTTCCCCCCCTTGAGGGTGAATAACACTTCAATCATCTGAAAGAGAAGCTTAATGGAAAAAATGAGTAATTATGGGTCTTGAAAGAGTAAGCAACAAATGTTTAATCATGCCCTAGCTAACCCAGTTCATGCATGAGTCTCAGCTACTATGAGAAATTACTTACAAAAGAAATTAAATAAAACAAGTAATGGTACAGGCTATTTATGTTTTTTGTAATTTACTAATAAGACTCTGTGTTTTCCAATTTCACAGACACACAGATTCAATTTTTTTCTCTTGCTAATTTGATTCTTTTAGTTTGGATTTCTTGGATATTAAACTTTCTGTATAGAGAAACGTTCACGGTGGCATAAAATGGAGTTCACTGTTTTCTCAGTCGGAAAAATCTCACCTCGAAATCTTTTGAAACATAGAATAGGAAATTAATTACCTCGCTACTCTAAAACAAATACACTACAGAAAAAGATATTACTGAGAAATAGTAAATTTTTCAAAGCAAGGAATAGCACTTAAAAAATAAATCTTGAAATTATTTTTACAAAATCAAACTATATTTTTTTATTAGTCACCAGGTTTCTTTTCTAGCCTTGAAGTCGATGGGTCACATAGAATAAACTCCAATATATTTTAAATTTAAATTTAAATTAGACAAAGAAAAAATCAAATAAAAAATTTTAAAACTGCTTCGTTAGATTATGTTTAATAATACAATACAAAAAAGTTTTATAGGAATTTAAATATTTATTCATTTATTTAAGCTGGAACATAGTGCGTGAATAGTTAATAATAAAAAGTTAAGTTATTGGTTAATAGCTGACCTTATAACTTTTAAAAAAAAACAAAAAAATTATTGCAAATTTTGTTGAATTTAGACTAAATTAACTCCTCCATATTCCTAAATCATTTTACCTTCTTGAGTATGAATTTCTAATTATTAGTACGTGGTCTTGAGGATTCTTTACTTTTAAACCTTCCCCAATTTGTTTGAAATCATTATTTTAAAGCTATCCCTAGCTAGAATGGGAAACTTTATGCAATGTTTTAATTCATGCTCTTTTTAATTTTCAATTTCTTTCTCTCTTTTTTTTTTTTGGATAGATATTATAAGCAGGAAGATAAATACAAGGAAAGCTGGACCAGCAACAGTATACCACATGACCACACAAGTTGATTTTCTAAGGCAAGAAATTTTTCCCATTTGCAATGAGTATCTTTAGTTGTTGGCTTCCAATGGAACTGCCTGCAGTACAAGGCGGCAGATAAGGTTTGAAATGCATGCATGCGAGCCTCTGGTGATGGCTAAATTGCGATTTTTCAAAGAGTAAACTAGGCTGCTTCTTAACTCCATTAATTTGTCTTCGTCTTCTTTGTTGGGCGACAGGGGAGTTAGGTGTGTGTGCCCTTTCTTCATCTACCATTCTGGTGGATCACATTTCTATGAATCTTGCTAGGGTTTAAGCTTTGGTAAACATCCTAAGGTTTTTCCTATCCCATTGTCTTCATCTTCGGTTTTTCAACCTTCTTTCTCTTTTTTATTTCTTTATATTGTTGTTAAACCTGGTTTGATAAGCTGGGCTAGAAAATTTAGAACTCAAGATTTAATCTATGATCTAAATCAAGTTTTTAATAGAATTAAACAAGATATTGCTGGGTTAAAATTCAGTTTATGTAACTAAGTTTTTAGTAACTTTGACAAATTAACACCAATAAATTTTAAAAAGAGCAAAAAACAATATTTTTAATTAAAATAATTAACTTAGGATGAGTAGATGACTTGAGTGTTGACTTAATAACTCATAGTCATTCTTTTAATCAGGTTTCACATCTATATCTTTACTATTTTCATACGGTCAATCCTTATGCTGTATATATATTTTTTTTATTGTCATGAAAATTGAATTTGCTTAAGCATCTTGCATTGTGTAGAGTTTTTGTTCTTAGCATCACCATGCTAACGCTATTGTCATTATTCTTTCCTCTTTTTATCACACTATAAAACACGTCTGTGAGGCCTGGACTTAGTTGCCTGAGAATTTGCATTGAATGCTAAATTAAATTGTTTGTTTTGGATATGAATATAATCACATAATTATCGAACCTATTTCATCATCTAATATCATGGAACAACCAATGAATTTCTTACAAATTATTAAATTCGTCCAAATCATCAATAAGTGAATGATCTTAGAACTTGAATATTTTCATATTTATATTAATTGATTAATTAATAACATGTCAGTCATAAAATAATGTGTACAAATTAAATGATGTGTAAATATTTAATTGATTTGGTTCATGGTCTTAGGTGATAAACTAAGTTCATTTATGTCTTGTTTGGTATGATGTAATGTAATGTAACGAGATGATTCATCAGATTCCTTTCCTTTGCATGGTTGCAAGAATTTTAGTAACATAATAAAATTCTTGGTAACTTTTTATTTTAGTCTATAATTTTTTTAAAAATCTATTTTTATCCTCATATTTTATTTTTATTTACAAATTAAATTTTATTTTAAAAAAATGATTCATATTTTATAAAATTACATTTCAGTTCATCATATGGTAAAACAATATCTTAATCATGTGATGGTTCATTACAACTATACTCCTCCATTGCATACAATTTTACTAATTGCATAACCAAACATGGAAACATAATAAACAATTACATTACATGATTTATTAATTACATTCGATCAAATATCTTGTTAATACTTGAGTTAACATGATTGTGTAATTAGTTAATTAAATATGAACACAAATTTTTAATCCCATTATTTGCGCAACAAATGGTTTGTACTTTGTATACATCTTTTTCCCAAACAACCCAGAGAACATCATCTCCAAGGATCCAAGGAAATTAATGGCAGATCATTAATTCATGGCATGGTTGTCCAAAAGCGTGGCGGCTTGAGCCTCCTTTTTAGGCTTCCCACTTTAGCTCTCTACTTCAACTGATGGTACTTTGTACCTTGTCTAAGCGAAAAGGTTGTCGTGTGAAGCCGTGTTGCGTTTGCAGGCCCTAACGACTAAGGTAACGTGTGCGAATCGAACATGTAAGTACGGAGTTTCCCCACCACACAGGTAACGTGCGCTCATTGGACATGTGCTTAGGTAACGTGTTGCCTTTAACAATACGATCGTATATGCTTTTTACATTTTTACTCCTCGCTGCTAGTAGTTCTTCTCTTTTTGTCTATGAAACCTCACCTTCCATCCACTTTCTCCATGGAACTCTACAATTTATTATAACATAAAAAATATATCATAATTTCCTTAAATATTAAGCCTAAAATAGTCTCAACTTTAATAGTTATTACAAGTTTACGAGCATTGATGGAGCTATAATGGGAATTAAGGGGACAATTGCCCCCTTAATTCCTATAATGGGAATTAAGGGGACAATTGCCCTCTTAATTCTTTTTAAAAAAATATTTTTTTTATATTAAAATTTTAATATAATAATTTAACAAGTTTTTTCTTGAATTATTGTTCCTACATCCTTTTCTTTTATATTTTTTTTTAACAAGTTTTTTTTTTGAATTATTGTTCCTACATCTTTTTCTTTTATATTTTTTTTTAAAAATTAAACTATTAATTAATTAAGTAAGTAACTTTTTATACTTTTTACTTAATGTTTTAGGTGAGTTTCATTTATTTTTTCTATTTATTTCATTGTTTAATTTTAGTTTTGTTCCTTAATAATATGATAATTTATGGATCTGTTAAATTAATATGTTTATGTATAATATTCTATGCATATTAATATGAATTGAAATGATTTTTGATGAATTAATATGTATTTTGTTATGAATTTTATATGAAAAATAATGGTAATTAACATATTAGTGATTAAAAATAAAGTACTAAACAACTAAAAAAATTAGGGATATAATAAAAAATTAAAAATATATATTAATATTTATATTTAATCCACTTGTGTAAAATAACAAATTAACAAATAATTGTTACCAATAATTTCACTAGTCCCTATAAAATTTAAAAATAGATGAATTAAAGTTTCATTGTATGCATTGAGAAAGAATATCTTTAATGAAATTAATAATGAAGTCATTATTAAGTAATTTTAAAATATGAAAACTCGAAAAAAATAATTATAATATAAGTTTTTTCATTTTAAAAATATTTTTAAATTAATTTTACTTGATATGAGTTAGTACATGAATTTCAAATTGATTTTTGTGTATAAAACACATGTCTATATAATATATAATATCAAGTATTTATAATTTATCTTTTCATTTAAAATTTTCTAACTCCGCCGCTATTTACGAGGTTAGAAGAAAACCTTAAAAGATCATGATCTTTGCGAAGCTAGTCATGAGGTGAGATGATTTAAATAAACTGTTGTGCCTGGTAATCTTAAGAATCATGAACATCTATAAAACAAGTCATTCTTTAAATTTACGAGACCTTTAAATGCTTAGGTTAGCATTATTGTAAAAGATATTAAATGTTAAAAATTGTGTTAAGTGTGTTAGTAGAGAAAATAAAAGATGATCAAAGGTTGAATAAATTTAGAAAGTGATATGAGAGATTAATTAAAACTCTTTATGTGATTACTCAGATATATTTATATATTTATAAACTACATAACTTGTGGCAAAAAGGGAAACAATATTATAGCATGTGGCTTAAATACTATTATTTAGGATAATAGTAATGATTAATAGTTTATTATTGAGTGAAAATGATAATGTTCTAAGGGTGGTCATATTTTTTATTTCTATAGATGTAGAGTAGATTAAGTTTGCTAAGAAAATGGCCTATTTGGGTGTAGTTAGGGGCGATTATTTTCGGTTCGATTCAATTTTTACCTATAAAAATAACTAAATTGGAATTTTGAAAAACAATCCAAAACCGAACCAAACCCGATTCCAACCGTCCAATTTCAGTTCGATTTGGTTTCGATTTCTATATTAAAAACCAAAAAAACCTATATTGTTTTTTAACATCTAAAAGCCCACAAAATCAAACTCATCTTTATCATTAGCAACCCCCACGACAATATTGAATCCATATTGGTCTTTTCTCAAATAAATGTTCTCTTATAAAACTACAAAAACACATTGTGCTCTCTTATAGGAATCAATTACTCACTGTAACAAACTCAAAAACCCATATCACCGAAAGCTATACTCTCAAACACAAACCATCACCATTATAATAAACACTGTCCAGTGTCCATTATCACTTTCTTAACACATTTTCCTTTCATAAAAAAAATAATCTAGCAATTACCAACAATTCAAATCACAGAATTAAATCGAGCCCCCACTTTTATTGCCTCCACTAATCACTTGTACTAGTCACCCTCATCCCCAAACCACACCAGTTTCTATAAAAAATATACATTGTCAATAACCCAACAATTTACTTTAATAAATCAATTCTTTTAATAACAAAAAGAATTGAGACAAAATTCTCCCCAAACCACACCAGTTTCTATAAAAAAATTGAGATAAAATTTTTGATAAAAAATTGATTTAAAAAAGAAAAACATTGAGAATAAAAAAATAAAATAAAATAAATTTTTTATTTAGCACATCATTAATGCGTGAGGAAATAGTTTTGTTTAAAGAGATAAGTACAAGATTTGGAAACTGTTTATCTAATAGAGAAACTAATTTAAAAATAGGTAAATTTTAAAAATAAAAATAGATAAAATAAATTTTTTATCTAGTACATTATTAACATGTGAGGAAATAACACAATTTATAGGATTGCATTGTTTCTAACAACACAATCTATTAAAATTTATTATTTCAAAAGATTTCTTATGATGATTTATTATTACCATATATATATATATATATATATAAAATCGTGTCCCAACAGTTTTGTTTCATATCTAAGTTGATTAGTGCAAGGGAGAAGCTAGAGATTACAGGTTCGAGCACGGCGGCATAAATAAACTATCTATTTTTCGTCACATCTTTTTTTCTCAAAAAATACATGTTGTCCACACCTTTAATAATAATATACATAAAAAAACTAAAATAGGTATTTTTTCAAAATAAAAATAAAAATAAAGAGCAAACAATACATCATTCTCCCTCATAATTAGAAAAATAAGCAGGGCAAAGCGAGCAAGTTTGATTTTTTATTATTAAGATTTTAAATATTTTTTATTATATTTATGATTTTTATTTTAGTTTTTAATCACATAAAATGTAGACATATTATTTTAATATTATTTGTCAACTTTTTTTAACCATCATTAAATATTTTGTTTTTAATCAAGAACAATGATTCCACTTAAAAATATTACATTAGCTAAAATAAATAAGAAAAGTGTTTATAGAAAATTTTATTTTGAAGAAAAAAATTCAAAACAACTGTAATTTTAGATTTAATAATAATTATAAAAAATTTAAATTTCCGAATAACATAGGACGGATGTACAAAATGGTTCCTCGTAAACAAACAGATCATTTATGTACTTACAATAAAAGATGGCATTAAATAAATATTTTATATACCACTATTTTATGAGTGCCAAGATGAAGCTCAACCTTCGAAGCACTAGCGCGTCTCAACAAGCGCGTGAGATAAAACTGCAAAAGGTAAGGAAAAACAAAAGAACTCCTCGTTTACAAAAATATTATCATTTTCTGTCTTCTCCGTGGTGTGGGTCTAAACCAGGACGCAGAATCCAGGCCAGAAACCGCAGAGATTGACAAGTATATTATAACGGATGAAAAGAAGTTGCCACTGATACTCAAAGAAGCTGAAAAGCAAAATTATATATACTAGCAGTAGCAGAAGTGCTTCATGATTCTTAGTTTTTAATGATTTTGTTGTTAATATTACTCCCTCCTTTTCTTGATACAAAGAGAAGATGGTAAACAGTACAGAAGGGAGATAGAAACTTGAAAAAAAGAAAAAAAGAGATGGTGGTAAGGTTAATAATAGAAACCTAGAAGACGAAGAAGAACAAGAAGATACAGCCCATCAACATCAGTTAAATTGCAACTAAAAATATTCAATCACAGCCACAAAGGCGGGGGCTCGTTCAAATCTATTGGCAGCCCACGTCGCACGATCCCCAAAAATGAAACTGGAGCAACATTTTCCGGCGCCGGAGTTCCAGCAACAGCACCAGGACCCTCATTCTTCGCTACTGACCCAGAAGCTGCTGCAGCCTCGGTAGCATGGAGGTTCATTTCATTAAAAACTACTCCAGTCTGCAAGAACTCACCAAAACCACCAAACCTGTGAGACCCCAAATGAGGACATGAATTCCAATGAAGATGGTGGTGGTGAGGATCCGATGGAAGATTGAGGTCAAAAGAGAGACCAGAAGTGGAGGGAGGTGATGGGAAGTTAGTCTTTGCTTTAGCTCCGCGAAGAGAACGAGCTGCACCATCATAAGCAAGCGCAGCTTCTTCAGGTGTGTCAAATGTGCCTAACCAAACTCGAGTTTTCTTCCATGGGTCACGTATCTCTGCAGCATAGCGACCCCATGGTCTCTTTCGAACCCCCCTGTAATGTCCTTCCCTCGAAGAGGCCATGAAAAAAAGGAAGCAGAAAGGGAGAACAGAAAAGGAAGCTCTGAAGTAGTAGCAGTAAGAGAGAGAAGTAAAAGAGAAAGCAGAGCGAGCGAAGGAGAGAGAGAGTATAAAAGTGGAGGGTCCCACTTAGTCACCCGTAATCGTCGGCTGGACGGCACGACCAGGTTGTTTATATAAAGAATTGATTGGCCCTTTGCATGTGCAAATCCATATTTTAATTAATTTTTTCTCATTTAATTATTTAAAAGGTGTCTGCAGTGCAGTTAAACTGTAATTTTGTAAAAAATTATTTTTTTATATATTTTTATCAAAAATAAATTTTAAAAAATAAAATAAATAATAAAAAATACTTTAAAAACTAATACCTACCGAACACCCTTTTAGCCTTAAAAACAGTTTGTTGATGCATCTTAAAAAGTATTTTAAAAAAATTAATTTTTTTTTTATTTTTCTACTTTAAACTAATATTATTTTATTTTTAGATCATTTTAATATATTAATATTAAAAATAATTTTTTAAAAAAAATACTATTTTAATATATTTATAAATAAAAAAATAAAAAAATAATTATTGCCACCCCACATTAAAAAAAATAAAAATTATGCAATTCAAGGCAAGTTAACATAAAAAGACTTTATCTGGAGCCTGTTAAACCCGGTCTGTTCGGTCAGTGATCCAGTTATTCGGATCCCAAGTTGGATTAGGTTTGTCATTGAGTCAAGTCTGCGGTTAATTAATTCGTAATGTCAGAGTCATATCAAGCTCCCTTGATCATAAAGCGGAGCTGGATTGAAGAACAAAAAGGGCTATTATAGCTTAAGCATAAAAAAAAAACACTAAAAAAAAAAAATCACCATACCCCCTCTCGTGTTTTTCTTCACCTCTAAGCATAATGATTATTTTGTCAAACCAATCAAAAATTACTTCTCTTTTAACCAGAAATATTTTGATATTTTAATATATATTAATTTAATTAGGGTATTTTTATTTATTCAATATTTTAATAAACAATAAAATAAATAAAATATCCTTAAAAGTAAAAAATAAATAAAAAATTGAGTGGAGGTATCTAGGTATTTTTTTTTGTACATAATAGAATTACACATGTATCATTGCATCCAAAAAATTTAATTAAGTAAGATTAAAGGTATTAAGATCTTTTAACCTCAATTTTTTTGTTAATTATTATTCTTGTTTATAATAATAATAACATGATTTGGCATTAAAATAGTATTTTTTATTTGAAAAGGTTGCTAACATGCTGAGCTATCGCGTATTTTGAATAGTCTGTATGGCAGCTTCTAATTATAAAAAATAAGCTTTAATTGTATCATTTTATTTCTTTCATCTTCTTTTCCATCATAAATGATGTATGTCGTCCAAACATGACTAGTTTATCATCATTAATCCAAGAAAAAATGGAAGTTACTTTTTTTGTGTATGTTAACTATTACATGTTACACTATACATAAAAGATTTTTATTCCAAGTGTAATTCTAAGAACCACACCACTAATATTGTCAAAATAATTTTGAGAAAACAAATCTAATAGTATCAAATAAAATCAATAATAGTGATTAAAATATGCTACATAAACTATCCAAAGACAAATGAGCCCCACTATCTTTGAAAGGCTCGCATGATCTATTTCGTTCAGTGTTAGTATCATTTGATTTATCTCTTTGAGATCTTGTCGATGATATCGTTGATATTGTCATTGAAAATTTAGTATGCTTTTAAAGTTTCTTCTTTTCTCTCCCCTTTGAAAGGCTCGCATGATCTATTTCGTTCACCGTTAATATCATTTGATTTATCTCTTTAAGATCTTGTCGATGATATCATTGATATTGTCATTGAAAATTTAGTGTGCTTTTAAAGTTTCTTCCTTTCTCTCCCATTTTTTTTTGTACATAATAGAATTACACATGTATCATTGCATCCAAAAAATTTAATTAAGTAAGATTAAAGGTATTAAGATCTTTTAACCTCAATTTTTTTGTTAATTATTATTCTTGTTTATAATAATAATAACATGATTTGGCATTAAAATAGTATCTTTTATTTGAAAAGGTTGCTAACATGCTGAGCTATCGTATATTTTGAATAGTCTGTATGGCAGCTTCTAATTATAAAAAATAAGCTTTAATTGTATCATTTTATTTCTCTTCATCTTCTTTTCCATTATAAATGATGTATGTCGTCCAAACATGACTAGTTTATCATCATTAATCCAAGAAAAAATGGAAGTTACTTTTTTTGTGTATGTTAACTATTACATGTTACACTATACATAAAAGATTTTTATTCCAAGTGTAATTCTAAGAACCACACCACTAATATTGTCAAAATAATTTTGAGAAAACAAATCTAATAGTATCAAATAAAATCAATAATAGTGATTAAAATATGCTACATAAACTATCCAAAGACAAATGAGCCCTACTATCTTTGAAAGGCTCGCATGATCTATTTCGTTCACCGTTAATATCATTTGATTTATCTCTTTAAGATCTTGTCGATGATATCATTGATATTGTCATTGAAAATTTAGTGTGCTTTTAAAGTTTCTTCCTTTCTCTCCCCTCTTATATTTTTATTGTAAATTGAGTAAGGTTATTTTATAATTTATGAAAAAAACTAGTGTTTTTTTGTTTTGTGAGTCTCTAAACTATGATATTTTTTTAAATATTTTTAAAATTATGGTATTTTAATAGTATTTTTTAATGTATAAAATTTAAATAAAAAAAACTCGTTTAATATCACTAAGAATTATGGAAGGATATACAAGTGAATATCTAAAGGCACAAGTCAATTTAGAGTATTATCATTGATTAAAATGACCAGGTCCTGCGTACTTAAAAATAAATAAATAGATAATAGTAAATAAAAAGAACAATAGAATGTCATAGCCGCCGCCTGATTAGACATGAGAAGGGAGAGCGTGCGTAACAAAACACAACATATGTACGTGAGCGAGTGGATGTCGTGTGACCACAAATTAGTGCTTGTAATGTTGACGTCAGCCCTAGCAAGCGAGCAAGTAAACAAATACCCAGATGTACCGTGCTGCTGAGCGCAGTGATATAAAAAATAATTTTTAAAACATAAAAAAGTTATTATTTACTACATATATTAACAAAAATATATATTTTAAAATAAATAATGAGGTGGTCTCTCAATTTTTTAGAGGCAGCTAGCGAGGGTGCATGCATATGCGTGTGCTATTATAATTATGATTATTAGATCGGATCAGATATTGCAGGGTCTAGTGGTTGGCGTGTCTGTTAGTGAGTGGATGGTTGCTGCTGTCGTTTTTTAGTTGCAGAGAGCCAAGAAAGAGAAAAGTGTCACAGAGCCCCCACGTGGAGGATACATGGGGTTGTGGTGTCTGAGCTGGGGAGACAGGCCCGAGTTTGAGTTATATTTAGATAGTGTGTTGACTCGGTTTTTGGCCTAACAAAACCATTATCATCAAAATGTATTATCGTGGTAAAAAAAAATAATCTGAATATTTGAGAGTAAATGACAAACTTAGCCTTCTTCTTCTTTAGTTTACCAATGTATCAAATCGATTTTGCCATCGACATGGAGGCAGCTCGAAATCATCGTCTGTAAAATTTTGATCACCATGCTTAGCCATCAGATTCCCTACAAACCCTGGATACCCCTTTAACCTAAAGTATCTATCTACTCCGGCAACTCCATGGCTGCCACCGATGGAAGAGCCCCTTTTGGTTTCTTTCTTCTTTTCTTTCCTTTTCACTTTTAATAATGCCATATTCAACTTAAATGCATAGTTATAAAATCTAGTTGGAGCAAGGTTCAATTTGAATTTGGACAATCTAAAATAGCGTAATTTCAAGAATTTTTTTAAAAATTACAAGTTGTTTAAGAAAATTACCTGGATTTTATCTACGTTAATCATGTCATAAATTAACATATTAAATGGATTAAATTTAACTGAATAAAATACAACCCTAGCCAAGAATAAGTTAGCAGGTTATCCGATTTGCCCTCCAAACCTGAACTTTGTGAACACGTACCGTTGTATGTTTTTGAAAACCCAAGCTGTGAATTGGCAAAAAAAATGGAAGGTAGTTTTGTTTTTTAACTAGAAATAAAAACAAAGGAAAGTAGGGTAAAAAAAGAAAAGGAAAAAGAAAAAAGGATTATATATATATATATATAGAGTAGGGGGAGAGGGTGGGAGGTACGGTGGTGTGCTTGTAGTGGTGGGTGGTGAATCTTGGGGGTTGTGTTGGTGACTGAAAAATCTCAGGGAGGGTAACTGACACATGTTCACGTGAAAGGTATATTATGATGATTATTATTATTTTCATGATTTTAGTTCTTTTCTGCGACTGTGCTTTAATTATTACATCGGAGACACGTGTGGTGTATCTAGGAATTTTTTTCATTATTTGTTTTTTTTATATAATTGCACTGCTACAAAGCTTAGGGGAGGCTGAGGAGGAGGGTGTCCTGTTCTAATCAGAATCATAGTTGATAGGTCATTTGCATGGATAGGACCACCATATGGGCTTATTATTATTATTATTTACTCCCCCAAAATCTGGATCTACAAGTGCGATTTTTGTCAAGCTTGCGTCAAGGGGTTCATACTTGCAAGAATATAACGAATACATTTTTCTCTGTGTTCATCATGCTTTATTAATGACTGCCACTGATTTGGAGGATAGGAAAACATGAATCAGGAAAACAAAGAAGAAGGAGAAGGAGAAGGAGAAGAACACCATTTTAGCCCTATTCTGCTTTTGCTCTCTGTGGACATTCAACACGACACAGAATGAAAAAGTTTGCCTCTGCCAAAAGCTAGCCTTGCGGGAGGAGTGTTTGAATGGTAATATGTCCGAAACGTGGTCCAAAAAGATCAAACTCGATTAAAGAAGGAAAGTAAATTCACTCTATAGCTATGAGGTCAGCTTTCTTCAGCTTCGAGGCCCCAACTTAGAACCAGATTTCAAATTATGGGTTACTAGCAGTTAGTACAAGATCTGCTCGCTGCTGGCCAAAGTGTTAAATAAGTTTCTGACACAGAGTTAAGCTTTGCCCTTAACTATCTGCACATGTATTCTTTGAATAGTCTTGAGGGCTGTATCCTCTGCTTAAGCACACATGCATGCATCCAGTAATTAAACAATGACATCATTCATGGATTGTACTGTCTGTGTAACTCTAACCATTATGCTTGCTCCTTGAGCATATCCTTCACTGGATAGAGATGAAGAGATGATGTCGCGAAAACCTTATATTCGCCCCTATAACGCCACTTTAGACTCTCTCGCTTTCCAATGCTAACCCTTTTTTAGGTCATGTTTGGTTTGAGTTTAACGGAAATATTAATTTCCAATTCCTTGACCTCTTATTAACCTCCTTTTTTTTAATAAGATATATGTCCTTTCAAAGGATAGACAGGAATATTACTGAGAAGATGCATGGAACTACTGGACTTGCATGCACAAAGGCTTATGTACACCACGTGCCTCAATCTAAAAATCTTGTATATAAGCACATATTTTTTTATTTTTTTTTTAATGTGAGAATATGTTTATCACTCGTATATGCACTCTCAAATATCTTCTCGCATGGCAAGTCAGTCCCATTTAAGCTCACCTCCTCTAGCACAAGTACTTAATAATATCCAATTGAAGCTTAGAGTTTAACTCAACAATGGAGAGAGCAAACCAAGTTATGGGAGCTTTAATACTAGTTTGTTAGATTATTTTTTTATATGTTCAAGGAGATGTACGGGTCTCTCCGTTCACATTAGACTTGTGTGCACAAGAACTTATATATCAATCCAGTTTTATATATTAATTACCTAAGCATTAGGGCTGTTACCTTGTAAAATTAAGAATATGCAAGTCAAGTTTTAGACAAAAAGATAAGAAAAAAGAACGTGAAAGAATAAAATAGCAAAAGGACGTTCAATTCCTGCAGAAATTATGGAGTTAGCATGAAGGGTTGGTGGCAATTACATTTGTGTATTTGTTATATTATTTAAATCATAGTTTGTGTATATATAACAACAATCTCTTTCTATGAACCCAAGAAAAAAAAAATAACAGCAGCCATTTTGCTATCACCATGCATAAATCCTTTGAAGCCATACAACCTTCCCCTGCCAGAACTGAACCAAAGAATGGGAGATGAGAAGCACTCTATATGATTTTTCACTCTATATGACGTTTGATGCCACCTAAGTAGGATGGGATCTATTGATGTTTCTGACCTTATAAACCTCATAAAAAATTTTTTTTGCTGAACCCTGAGTTCCACGAGAATGGGAGTACAAATCGAATTGGGAGGGTTCATGTTCAGAAGGAAACTAATCGGAATCCAAAAACTCGAGTAGAAGCAAATTTCAAACGCATTGGATTCTGTGTTACTTGTTGATTAATCATGAGAGTAAGATAGGTCCATTCTCAGCAGCTGTCCGGGCGTTGCCATGATTATAATGCCTTGTCAACTGGATATCATGCGATAAATGTGTCCTTGCTTTTGCATAAGGCGCACCTCTTGCTGTAAATAACAGGAGGAGGACAATATAAGCTTGCAAAGAAGAGAAACCTAATGGTCCTTCTCAAGCAGGCATGTGCATTTGAGCATTCCATCTATAACTATGTCTGAGACCAAAGTATTCTCTATATTACAGCAATGAATATAAATTATGCCATCATGTTGCTCAGAGTTTATCATGAATACCCTTACCTGCAATCTGCTGTGCACGGAGGATATTCTGTCGTCTTTTCCCCCAACACATTGAACAGATAACCATTAGAAGGAATCCAACAGAAGCACCAAATGCAACACCAATTTTTGCACCAGCAGAGAGGTGAGGGCCACACGTAGGCAATCCAGGTATGCCACAAAGACCTGCATTATCAGTAAAACTGCACAAACTACAGTGAGTATTATTGTAGACCTGGTAATGAATGAAATTCAGTTATAGCTTCTTTTTTTCCCACCATGATAAAACAAACCAAAGGTTATGCATAAGTCTTTAAGTCAACATGTTCAAACATATCATAAACATGTTATGGCATGTATTCCGTTCAAAGCCAGCAAATATTTAAGAGCACCACTTATTGCAACATACTTGAAGCTAGCTCCATGCAAAAGCCTTCCTCCTAGAGCTGCTGGGACTTTTCCAGACAGAGAGTTACCATTGAGATTCCTACAACATAACAGCATAAATTAGTCTTGAATACAATTTTTTTGTGGATTAATTAGCTGCGTGTGAAAATTCTTACAGTCTTCGCAATGATGTCAACTGTCCAAGGCTTTCAGGAATTGATCCATTGAAGAGATTGTAGGAAAGGTCCCTGCATGCAATATATAAGAGGAGAAATTTTATTAGTACAGTTAGATCACATATTTAGGACCGGAAAATGCACTTCTATTTGCAGCCAGCTTCTGTGTTTGAACCAGAAGCTAACAATCAGCTGATTCACATCCCACATCAACTTTTCTCTTCTTTTCTTCTTTTCCCGTATCCCACATCAACTTTTCTCTTCTTTTCTTGTTTTCCCTTTCTTTTCTTTTTTTCTTTTTTCTTTCTTTCTTTGGTTCTAAAACCATAGTTATTTTCAAATTGTCTCTCATAAAATAGAAAAGCTGAGTTGCAAATTGACATTATGCTGACTGAACATTCCCTCAAGGACAGGACCCTATTACTGACAAAACAGATATGAAGTGAAATGAAACTCACCTAACAAAGGAAAGAGAAGGCAAAAAGAAGATCTTGCTTGCAAGCCACCTTATTTAAAACTAAATGATGCAAATTTCATATATTATTCAAACTACTGTGGAAATTAATAAATAGTGATTTTGAAGGTATGGATAATGGGATTTTTTTTACTCAGATATTGGGATTTAGATCGAAAAGGAAAAGAAAAGAAACCTGTTAAATACTTCTCCTGTTACGAATCTATCATTACAAGTGTTACTTCTCCTGTTACGAATCTATCATTATAAGTGTTACCAATATTTTATAAATTTTCTATGGCTGGTTATTTGAATTGCATTGCTGGCAGCTTAATACTTTTTACCAATAACAAGCCTGCTACAACCTACAAGTAATACATCACAGGGCTTTTATAAGAGTTTCAAGCATACTTGAATGATCACGACTAATGATTAGAATGTGTTAGATTTATATGGGTATTATCAGTTTTCCTTTCAAAGAATAAATGTACCAGATAGAAATTTATTTTGTGCTCTGTTCTTTTTCTTTAAGCATTTCTTTCCTCTCTTTCTTTTGTTGGGTAATCAAAGTGAGTTAAGCAAAAATCAACTTCCTCATTTGCATCTTATCAAATAATACAAATGCAAAATCAGTGAAAGATCAGAGTTCTATTTCCTGTTAATGTAAGCAGGAGATGTGACCAGTTGGAGAAACAATGGACTTGACTAGACAATTTACCTATATGCATATTGTTTATGAGAAAAATAAATGATAATTCAAGAATTATCATCTAACTAATCATGTTTTATCAAGTGTCGCATGCTGTCCCAGTAGCTAATTTGGTGGAATCTATTATCATCAGAAAATGTTTTTGTTTGTATAGAAATAAGAATCAATGGTGGGATAAATGGATAAGCAGACTTACAGAACTACCAAGCCAGCTATTGATCCAATTGATGGTGGAATAGCTCCATGGATGTTGTTGTCACTCAAGTTTCTGTGAACGTACGAAGTTAGAGTGAAATAGAAGATGAAAATGAAGTGTTATTAGAAGGTTGAAGTGACCAACATTTCAGGAGTTTAAAATGCAAGTAGAAATTATATGTGCTAGATGCTTACATGCTCTGCAAATGAAGTAGCCTGGATATGTCATTTGGCAAGAAACCACTCAAGCCTTGGTTGTCAAGGCCACTGCACATGAAGTAATCCATGTTAAGTGATGTATGATATTGACATAAAAAATACCAAGAACTGAATTATTAGTTTTAATGCCAGATTAACTGGAGATGAGACCTATAATTAGTCAATTATAAAACAAATTCAAAGGTACAGTTTACTACTAGATCTTCATATTAATTTGATGAAACATATGGATTTCATATTAAATTCTCAATAGAAAGTCTGGTCAGCAGATACTTAAATCAATTAGAGCTTTGCAAGTTTTCCGTCTCACCCCAAAATAAGTGCATAACTACAGAGAAATACTTAATAAAGCCTTTTTCTATGGATGACATTATTTGGTAATGCCATGAAACTTGTTATGCACTGCTGCAGAAGGATTTCTTGTTTAACAAAAAATGCAGAGGTGTTCCCAATTTTCTACATGATTTTTAGTGGCACCATGCACCAAGATGATAATGAGTTGCATGAATGAATAAAAAGATGGAATCAATAAAAAAACAATATTTATTCCCAGATAAATATAAGTAAAACGTGAAAATAAATCATTTTGAGGAAAAGGATTGAGACAGTACAGTCCATCAATAAACCATTTGCTGCTAGTTTTGTCATAAAGGCAATCCGCTCCATTCCAAGGATGTTGTTGGGGAACACACGGATCACCATTCCATCCAAACCGAAGAGGAAGGCCCAATGCACTCTTCAATGATTGTAAGGCTCTTACTGATTAAAGAACAACCAGATTAGTAACAGATTATACATTCCAAACTTTCCAGAAATGCTATTCCTATCTGTAGAATAAATCCAAGCAAAAAGCACCACAAGACAAACTAGAAAAGATGTGTTTAATGTAATGAAGATCAATGGCAGATATACAGCAGTATAATATGTGTTTGAAACTTTGTCTTCTGAAAACTTGCAGAAGGTCTGTATTAATGCTCATGCCACATGAATCAACAATGTGATGCACTTTGTAAGGTGATTAGGAACACATGTTAAATAATGGCCAAAGCGGTGCAACAGAAGATAACAAGAACCAGAAGGTATATGCACCTTCTTCCAATAAAGTTTTGGACTCAGTTGCAACGATCTCGAACACCTCAATGGCATTGATTATGGCATGACTGCCTTCTTTAGGATGCAAGCTGATTGTCAGAGCTCTTCCATTCACAGCAACTGTGGTGTTAAGTACAAGAGCAGTATAACGATCCCCACTCATTTTGACAACATCAACCTCTTCAAATGCAACATCACCATTAATCAAAATGTCAAATACCCTTTTCCCTGCAGTCGTGACTGAAGAATCAATCTCAGCAAAGTGTAACCAAATTGAGTAGTTTCTATTGGGGTCCACATCCATTGTGTATGCTAAATCTGGCTGAGTATCGGTGCTAACAAGGGCTGTCTGGTAAAGAGCTTCTGGATAAAAATTTGGAGCATTTGAAGCCATCTTGATGCTACTTTCAGTAGATGTAGCTAAATCAGATCCCTGGCCAAAAGTTTTGATTGGACTCCAAAATCTATCCCCACCCCAATGATCCCCACTATAATCAACATCAAATTTCGGTTTCCCATTACCACAGCTCAATCTGGCAGCTGTTCTCAGGATTATCCCACGACCCCAGGCCGGGCCAAAATAGTATGCTCTATCATCAACTTGAAGAATCTCAATAGAAAGTATAGCTGGATCTCCATGACCTGTGCTATGGAAACAGAGAGAGGCTGTTCCATCATTTAGAAACACTAGAGCTTCAGTAAAAACTTGGTCATCTTGGTTAGTCCACCCAGATTTCAAAGAATAAATTTGGGTGCCTTCTACTGAAATGTCAAATAAAGGTTCATTATCAAAATTAGGATGTCCATCCAGTCCAAAGAAAACCCTTACAGCATAATGGCCGCTTGGCACGTTCTTAATATTGTAGCAATTATTGGGACCTGATGATAGGGGGAAATAACGAAGAGTTTTTAGTGGAGGACTGATGTAGCTAGGAAGTGTTGCATTTGCTGGAATCCCTCCTGTATAAGCAAAATCCTTAAACCAAAGAGTATTGGTTGGTGCTGTGTGAACATTTAACCGAGCTCCACAACTTATGCGCATAACCCAAGGTGCTGTGCCAGGAGTAGAAATCTAATAAGTAACACTGAAAAGGAAGAATGACTTTTATAATGTCAAAGCAGATATAGTCATTGATCTATCCTCTAGCACTCCATTCTAACATAAAAGATTGAACTCACATTTGCTAAATGAAGAAAATGGTGCAAGCCTCATACCAAAAATATATGTATTCACCTTGTTACTTTGACATCTACTTATTTGATCGTTCAAATGTGAATTTGAACCCAAAAGGCTACGCATTTTTTCTTTGTCACCTCTAATACTAAACAACTTATAATATATCTACCAATAGTTTCTGCTCTGGACTCTAGTAGCCCGGTCCATTGGACAAAGTTACAGAACAGATCAAATACCCAAATACACCAACAGAATCAACAAAAAATATAGAAAGAATTCTTTCTCTTGCCATTTCAATTTTCCCTATACATTAGAATACAACATGTTTTCATGTTCTTGTCCCCAAAGAAATTATTAGATCAAGAATAACAAAACCCCAAATAGCTGTCTTAGTCCCAGTTTAGTATACTTCAGTATTCTTGTTTTCTCGACAGATATACAGCAAAGAAAGAAAAAAAATTGTAACTTTCTTTTCCATCACTTTCTTAAAATTGTAACTTTCTTTTCCAACACTTTCTTGCCAAGCAAACAGATCCAAATCATATTCAGCAGTCAATATCACCATATCCAAAGATTTTAATAACAAAAATAAAATAAAACACTCATTGTTTTCCCAGTTCTACTCCTCTCCCCAAACACCAATACAACACGGAAGTTAAAAAAAAAACCCTCCTCAGAAGCAGGCAAGAAACTTAAAAACCAAAAAAAAAACACAAAATCATTAACAACATTCAAAAGAACAACTCACAAATGATAAAATAAACTAAAATGCAAGTGAAATTCACTTAAAAAATCACCAATCCAAATCCCTAACGACAAAAGAGTCGATCTTTTTTTAGCACAATTGAAGAAGAAAAGTCAATGAAGTTGAGTGGAGAAAGCTACTCACGTTGTTTAGCTAAGCAAGTAGAGAAAGCTAAGCAGAACAGAAGAATCCGTGATAAAAATGGAATTCTCTGCATTTTTTAGCTTCAACGTTTGCTTTCTTCTTTTGTACCCAGTCGCCCTTGCTCTATTGTTTGATCGCTTGCCACATTCTTGCACTTCCTTTTTTTAAGGGGGAGAGGAAAGTAGCTGGTAGAGCTAGTGTGTGTGTGCTTGGACGTGTCTGCAGGTAAACTGTTCGATATTTAATTTTATGTCAGCAAACTGCAACTATAGTCCTCAAATATATAATAATGTTTAGTTCGGTCCCATAAGTTAATAATTTATGTGGCCAAATATGACAATGGTTGAAAAATTGTGTTATAGTTAACTTTCACTCCACTCTCGTATTATAGGAGAAAATAGAATCTAATTTGAATTAAAGCTCTTTTTATTAACATTGTGGTTCAACCACGTATTTACATTTTTTTAGCTTTAAATTATTATTATTATTTTGTGTTGATGTCAAGAATAAAATTTTAAAAATAAAAAATATTTTATTTTAATATATTTTCAAGTAAAAATCATTTTTAAAAATAATTTTTATTATATTTTCAAACAACTCTAAAAAACTACCCTAATAATTGATATATGATCATATTATTGTTATTATCATAAAAAAATAACTCGATAGTTAATAAGGTAATAATAAGTTTTAAAATAGATTTTCATGTTTATAATGAATTATTTTAAAAATTATAAACAATATGTACATTTGAATGTAGAAGCAAGAAGAATCCAAACACCATCACTGTTATGGTTAAAGATTCTAATGAAGCAATTTGGTTTTTATTAAATTAATTCCTAGTTTTTTTATAATGTCAAAAATCAACGTGAATAAATAGAATAATATCATCTAACTCTTGCTAAAACAACTAGTTATTTATGTCTTTTTGCTATACTATTTTTTAATTAAAAATTAAAAAAATATTTAGATAAATGTCCACATTATATTTATTTTATAAGATAAAAGCTTTTATATTATGATTAGTGACTTGTGTGGAGTGTGATATTGTTAAAATTAGAGCATCAGGGAGTAAGTAGCAAAACTACTTACAGAGGGTGGACATATATGTAGTTTAGTCCCTTTAATTTTTACTTCTTCCATTTAAGTTGACGCAGGCGATTGCGGGGTTCACGAGCGTTGATGGACGTCTTAATCAGACGGCGCAGCTAGCTCTTGTGTTAGCATCAGATTCGTTAATGGAGGGGCCCATTAAGTGTCTGATGATGATGCAAGGTTACAAGAGCAGGTGCATGTAATTTCGGGGAAAGCAAAGTTACTAATTCCAGTTTCATTTTTGTTACTTCCAAGTGAACATCCCATTTTCGTTATTAAGCGACAAGGGGGACGTGACAAGGGAAATAGGCAAAGAGTTCACGGGGAAGAATAAAATGGGATGCTTTGTACAATTTAAATGGGAAAAATTCAAATTGGTCCCCGGAATACATAGAGATTGTCAATTGAGTTCTCAAGGAATTTTTTATTGCATTCAGGTCATTAAAAGTCCCAGGTCTTTAATCAAATCACCCCATCAGTCTCCAATAAAAACATTTGATGAGCTCCTAAATCCATTTTTTGAAACATGAGACACCATTAGCAATAATAAAAACAGTCAAATCACTTTCCAATTGATGTTGTGATTCTCAATTAAGTTTCCCAAATTTGTTTTTTAAAACGAGAGCTCGTGAACATGTGAGCAATAATATGAAATGTTCTCATAGACCCCATTAACAAATGATAGTCGACGGAAGGGTTTGGTTGGAAACTCTTGATTCTTTGAGAACTTAATTAAGATTTATGTATAGTTGATGGACTAACTTTAAATTGCTTCGTTCTGAATCTTCCGTCGATGCCACTAAGTGTTGTTGGGGCAATGGACTTTAATCGGACGGTTGAGAGTACTTGTGAGCTCAGCTAGTTTGACTTTTGGAGTCATTTTGACTTCGTCTTCTCTTCAGGGAAGGACCATGAATTGATGCGCAATCATCGGCGGCGTTCTGTGCCTAAAACGGAGATGTTGGGTCAATGTGAAGGGGGCTTGTTCTGACATTGATAAGGCTATGAAAACTTGACGTGGTCACTTTCATTCTTTTACGAAATCTAGGCCTTGAGTTTCCCAATAACTCAAAAATTCAATATCTTATTCGCTTGAGAGGTAATGTTTGGTTTTTAGAAATAAATGCCCTTTTGATATTTTTAATTTTAAATTATTTTTTATCATTGGATTATTTTAATATATTAATATTAAAAATGTTTTAAGAAATAATTAATATCACAATATTAAGCACTATTAAAATACCAAAAATTGCCTTATAAACAAAAAATAACCATAAAAATAGAGTGGACTCCTCTTTTTTATGTTCTAGTGTAACCATAAAAACAGAGTGGACTCCTTTTTTTAATGTTTTAGTGCCTCGGCAAGAGTTAATGATTACAAAAAGAAAGAGAGAAGTTGAAGGCCGAATGAATAGCCTGTAAACTACTTTACTTTACTTCTCGCTGTGGTTGTTGAAAAATTATCTAAGCTATGGAGTATTTTTTATGTTGTTATTAAATTTAATTTAGTGAGTTAAATTTAAAAATTCCTGATTAAATTTCTTATCAAGTTGAGATTATTAATTAAATTACATAAAAATTATTTTAATATAATCTATTTAACTTAATAAGTTTATAAATAAAAAAAATCAAATAACAAAAAATAAAGACATAACGTTCAAGTTTAAAAGGAATTTGGATTATTGGTAAAAAAGGTTTGAATTTTAAAAAATAAAGCCAACATTTTTTTAACATTAAAAGAATAATGTATTGGATCAATTTCGATCAACTTAGGTTAACTCATTAGATTCATAACCTATGTTATATTTTGATTATATTATAAAAAATAAAAACCTCTTAAAAATTAACTAAATATAAAAAAAATAAAATCAAAAAAGTTTATTAAATATAGTAAGGTTCATGGCCTACATCACGAATTCGAGGGGTTAACCTATGTTAATGGATAATTTAACTTCATAATTTGTTTTATTTTGTTTTTTATAATGTTTTCATGATCTCAAACAAATATCATGATATTGTGGTGATGCTCAATTTTAAAAATATCTATTTTTATTTTTATATAGTTAAATAAAAAATAGTTTAAAACATCATGATATCATGCATATGTCAACATGTGGGCAGCTTTCATACCTTTTAGGAGGCGCATAAGCCATCGTTTAACCACTAAATACTATCTTTTGCGATGATGTATAATTCATCATGGTGTCTCTTTCATACCCAGGTAGTGCGTGTTGTTGAAGAGGCTTAGGTTTAGCATTGATGGCCTTTTTCTCTCTCTTTCCTCTAAGATTTCCGTGTCTGACCCTCTAAATTTTTAAGTTGACCTTTCAATTTTTTCTTCCTTCACATTCGGTCTATGTTATTATTGTTTATTTTATTTGGGATGTTTTATGAAATTGTTAAAAAAATTAATTTCACCCTATCAAATTCTACAATGATCAAACTTGATCATCATTCTTTTTATTATTTTTTTATTAAGCAAATTTTTTGAATTGATAATTTTTTTGTTTTCATACTTCACATTAAATTTATTAGGAATTGAACTTCTTAATTAAGTGTGGGTTTGGATTTCATGAGTTACGAATTTTAGTATTAATCTAAGTTTAGAAGATTCGTTAGAGTTCATTTAGTTTTTCTTCACATTTTTTAAGCTCATGTTTTTCGGTTTCGTTCCTCAATATTTATTCAATTAGAGATTCGGCTCCATTATTTTTTTCTTTGCTTTCCATAGAATTTTCTATTAATTTTAAGAAGGACCCGGATTAGCTTAGATCTTTTTGTTTCTCATTTTTTTTTAATGTTGTTTTTTTCAAATTAATTTTGTATTGAATTGGATTAAATTAATTGATTAAATATAACATGATATGATCTTGGAAGATTAACTTAGATTTAAGAGATTCACTCGGATTTTACTGTTTTTTAATATATTTTCTTAAGCTCAGGTTTTTGTGTTTTCATCTCTCAATAGTTATTTGATTAGAGGTTGAGCTCTATTATTTTCTTTGTTTGCTTTCTATAGGATTTTTCACTAATTTTAAAAATAACTCGGGTTATCTTGGGTTCTTTTATTTATTATTTTTAAATTTTAGCTTTTTTAAAATGAATTTTGCTTTTAAATTAGAATTAATTAATTGATTAAATATAAATAAAGGATTAGCCTGAAAGATTAACTCAGGTTTAGAAAATTTGATCGGGTTTCTTGGGTTTCCCCTCCATTTTCTAAGCTCATGTTTTTTTTTTTTCATCTTTCATCCCTTATTATTTATTAAACTGGAGATTGAGCTCCGTTATTTTTTTATTTGCTTTTTATAAGATTTTTTCTAATTTTGAAAATGATCTGGGTTATTTTATATCTTTTTATTTGTACTTATTAAATTATATTTTTTAAAATGAGTTTTTTTTAATCATATTAAATTAATTGATTAAATATAAAATGAGATGCAATTAGAAGATTTACCCAAGTTTAGGATATTTTTCCGAATTTGTTTGTTTGTTTGTTTGTTTTTAATCTCATGTTTTTTAAATTTGATCCCTTAATATTTATTTGATTAGAGATTGGTCTTTGTTATTTTTTTTTTATTTTTTTTTATAATATTTTTTTACTAATTTTGAGAATGATCCAAATTATCTCGGGTCATTTTTTGTTATTTTTTATATAAATTTAGCTCTTTTAAAGTAAATTTTGTTTTTAAATTAGATTACATTAATTGATTAAATATGAACATGAGAAGCTCACTTCACAATAGTTTGTTTTGTTTGCTTTTCGGTCATTTCTTTGACTGCATGTATAATTTTTTTTTATATTATGAGAAGTTCACTTCACAATAATTTATTTTATTTGTTTTTCAGTTATTTCTTTGACTGTATGTACAATTTTTTTTTGGTGTTATCAGAACCTTTTACAATGATATTATAACCATCTTAATAGGCTTTCTTAGTGATAAATAATAATAATTCTCTAATCGTGATAAATAATAATAATTCTTTAATGGGCTTTTATTTCATCTCCTTTTAAATATATTATTGATGTCTTTTTTATGGTTGATGATTGCCCCTTTTTTTATTTACTATTATTGATATCTTCTTTTTTTTTTTTGCCTGATTTACTTATTTAAAAATACTAGCACTTTCTAAGCATTATTTTTTATAGTAGAAAAACATAACCTAGCCCAATATAATGCTAGCAATCTATCTAATTAACAAACACTATTTTGGGGTGGTTTGTAATCCATAGCCATTCTTCATTTTTAAGTGGTGTAGCTTTGAAGAATGAATAAAATCAAGTTTAAGGGCACTTGATAATATACGATTGGCGCAACTTATGGTTGAACCACCTTACTAGCATTAAGTGAGTTTTCTTCGTAGTAAAAGAATATAGTTTGAAATTAATGGAATCCAAAACCTGAACATGCAACCTCACCATCCCCATCGAAAATATATTTAGCAGTATGGTAGTTATTGTTTTTTAAATAATTTTTTATGTTAAAATATATATTAGTAATATTTTTTTATTTTTTAAAATTATTTTTAATACTAGTAGATCAAAATAATTCAAAATATATAAATTATATTAAATTTTAATAAAAAAAGTTTAATTTTTTTAAAAATACAAGTTAAATCACCTTATCAAACAGCAGCAGTTAGCAGTAAATTACATTCGACAATTTCAAATGATGTGGGAAATATGATGTGGTTTTGTTGGCAAGTCACGTCCATGAAGACATGACCCTTTAAATATGCCAAAACAATGCATTTTATTTTAAACTGATCAATCAGCAGGTCCTGCGAAGTTCATCAAACATAGCGACCTCCCGCTGGCTCCCTCCACTGACTTTGGACCCACGCCTTGTTATTAGATTTGTGTGGCAATGGAACCTTCAACAGGCACACCTAATGCATCATTGTAGAGAGGAGTCCATTGGTGGGGGTTGAGCAGGGGAAGGCTAAATCAAGGACAAAGAAAAAAAATGAAGGGTAAAAAAACCATATTCGCAAAATCCAATATGTTTTTTTGCAATGCACTTTGCTCAGTAAGGCGATGTCGTATGAGAATACCCTATTTGAATAGTGTACGAGTATTCATGTACATCTTCAAGGTTTTCACGGACAACTCACTTTTTAAAATTAAATAATATTTTTTATATATTAAAATACTTAAATTCACTTTTTAAAATTAAATAATATTTTTTATATATTAAAATAATTAATTTTTTTATGATCATACTTAATAATAATGAAAATAATAAACATACTCAAAAAAATATAGTTTTTACTATATATGCCACTTAGTAATAAAAACGATGTCGTGAAAGAATACATTGTTTGAATAGTGCAAGAGTATTTATGCATGTACATGTGTTTTTCACGCGCAACTTACTTTTTAAAATTAAATAATATTTATATACATCACAATACTTAATCTTTGATGATTAAATTTGATAATAATAAAAAAAATAGGAAAATAATAGCTACAAACGGTTGCTAATACCCCATGAGTTGAGGAGCAAAAGAGGAATCTGCCTGATAAGAGGCTTTTGTCTAATTAGTTAGTTGATGAGGCAATAACTTAGCAAGATGATGATCAGTAACTGGGATTCAGACACCGCCAGACTCCTATGAGAGGCAGCTGTGGATAATTTTCTCGAGAAGATAAAAAAAACGCCCTGAGCGAAGCTGAAGA
>NW_011499964.1:609449-635297 GCF_000495115.2 Populus euphratica | reverse complement strand
GCGCCCCCCCACCCGCCACTTTCTAAAATATGATTTTTGGGGCCGGTACTTGAGTTTGGACGAATAGGAAAAGTGCAAAACAAAAAACATTATATTTATTTTGTGAAGCTAAAGACAAAACCATTTTTGCCCCGTCTTCAATTTTTTAGGGAACATCTGGGACAACGATCAAGATGGAAAATTTAATGAATGTTTTTTTTTTTTTTTCAGTTTTGCACTCATAATGTTTTTTGAAACAAGAATATATGCTTGTCGTAGAGCGCACATAACGTCGAATGACGATAAGTTTATCTCCTCAGAGTTATCGAAAATAAATTTTAAATTGTTATAAGATAAGTTATATTGTTATATAATTATTTTTATAGGTCATGTTTATGTTTATTTGTTTTTTTTAAGATTTAAGATAGATCTCTGTTTTTAAGAAAGTTTATATTTTATTGAATTAAATACAAACTATTATAAAGATTAGACTTTATTTATTTCTTGGATATAGCTAATTACTAGCATTCCAACCAAAAAAATAACTGTTATAAGTTTTTTGTATTTTGATCAAATCCTAAGAAATAATCATAAACTAGTTATGATATTTATTTTTTTATTTTTTAAAATATGATAAAAATATAATTTTTATCTTTTAAAAAATATGCACGAAAAACCTTTAAGGAATGTGAAGGAAAACAAACCCCTTTTTTTTTTAAATGAAATTAATTTAAAGTTATTTTATTTTTTAAATTATTTTAAGAAAAGTTTTGGAGAAAACTAAATATTTTAATACTAGATTTATATCTTATAGTGTAAATATATAACCCGATATTGTACAAAATTATTGAAAAAACATGCAAAAAAATCACAAATATTTTGAATAGACTCTTGAAAATTTTTAGATTTTATTATTATTATTATTATTATTATTATTATTATATGTGCTAGACTTGACTCAGTTGGGTCGGGTTAGGCCAACAAATGACCCCTCAGACCTGGCCTCCCTCCCCCTTTTCTCTCTTTAAGTGGGCTGAACCCAATCATTTGAGCTGGGCTGAAACGGGTTCAATCACAGCACGTATGGTTGCTGGTTTGACCTAGCAATCATGTTAATTAATTTTCCATTTGCATGCAGAACGAGTTCTTGTTCTGCATGTAATGGTTGCAATTGGTTGTAATTTTTACAGCCAAAGAGAAAGAAGAAGATTAATTGGCATAGAGGATGACTAGTTGGTGGTGCTGGGAAACCGACGTGTGGCTGGAGGTGGCAATTTTGGTGGAGACACGGTAGAGAAAATGGGAGAAAGCTACAAGGAGAGAAAAAGATGGAAACATGAGTAATGTCTTCTTTCTTCTTTTTTTCCTCAAAGCATGAAATCCATTTTTATTTATAGAGGGTGAAAGAAGGACATTTTAACTTTACTAATGTCAAATATTTGCCCTTGATTCTAACCAAAAGGATTCCAACCATTGGTCCAAAGTTATCATCATGAGCTGTTAGATTTTAATAACTCAAGATTGCTTGAGTTAAACTCTTTGGGGTGACATCAATGTCGTTATGGTGTTAATCAACCAAAAAAAATATACCAAGGTATTATCAAGTGTCAGACCATCATGTTGGTGTATGATTTGTTTGGTTTGATTGAGAGATAAAGCATTAAATACTCTGAAAAGGTGGTCACCCAAGCAATTTTCAGGTGAAAAAATAATGAAGAAGATGAACAATATTAGACAATGCGTCATTTGGTCTGTCTTTTTTTTTTGTCAAAACAATATTGTTTTATTTAAATGAAACAAAGTCGTTTTAGCTTTTAAAGTTTTAATTTAGAGATTTGATAAAAGTTGAATTTAGTCCCTTGACTTTTGATTTCTTTTACTTACATCACTTATTGGTATTGAACTTCTAATTTTATGCAATTTCCCCCTTAAAAACTTCAACATCAACCTAGAATTTCAGCATTTTTTTCATTGCGGTCATTAATTTTGGAATTATACAAATTAACCTTTAATTGATCATTAAATTTTTAATTTTTTTCAATTTCACCTCTGATTTCAATCAATTGAACCTCTATGATTTGACGTCTTTTGCAAAATAATCCTTGGTTGTAAAATTCTCAATTTAGCCATTAATTAACCCTAAACTTTTGATTTTGTTGTAATTTTACCCATGATTTGAATCAATTGACTTAGTAAAAATTAAATCTGGTCTCTTAAAATTTCACTCTTCTCAATTAAGTTCTAATTGGATCCCCAAACTTAATTTTTCACTAATTAAGCACCTAATAAAATTAATTTGACCCATTTACAGTATAATTAAGTCCTTGCACCTAATTAAATTCTTTAATTTTCATGATTTTACCTCTTCGAGGTATTGAAAATGAATTTTAAATTTAATTATAAAATTCAAGAGTCATGAATTAATATTATAATTATTAAAAAAATATAATGGTATATAAAAATTTAGATAAAAGATTGGTTATGTACGGAAAAAATATATCATTTTTAGTACACCAAATCTAAAATGATAAATATGCATGAAAAAAATATGATTTTTTTTATTTTTTAAAATATGATAAAAATATGCATGAAAAACCTTTTAGGAATATGCAAGAAAGCAAACCCTTTTTTATTTTTTAAATGAAATTAATTTAAAGTTATTTTATTTTTAAATTATTTTAAGAAAAGTTTCAGAGAAAACTAAATATTTTAATACTGGATTTATATCTTATTGTATAAATATACAACCCGATATTATGTAAAATTATTGAAAAGACATACGAGAAAATCACAAATATTTTGAATAGATTCTTGAAAATTTTTGGATTTTATTATTATTATTATTATTATATGTGCTAGACCTGACTTAGTTGGGTCGGGTTAGGCCAACAGATGACCCCTCAGACTTGGCCTCCCTCCCCCCTCTCTTGAAGTGGGTTGAACCCAGCACAATCATATGAATTGAGCTAAAAGGAGTCCAATCTGGCTAAGTTGGGCCATCAAACTACCTAACAACCTTTCTTTTCTTTTTTTTCTTTTAATTTTGTTTTGATTTGAACTGGATCTGGCCCAATTATCTGAGTTGAGCTGAAACGGATTCAATCATGACACGCATGGTTGCTAGTTTGACCTAGCAATCATGTTAATTAATCTTCCATTTGCATACATAATGAGTTCTTGTTCTGCATGCAATGACTATAATTTTTACAGCCAAATGGGAAGAAGAAGATTAATTGGCATAAGGGATGACTAGTTGGTGGTGCTGAGAAAACCAACATGTGGCTAGACGTGGTAATTGTGGTGGAGACACGACAGAGAAAGTGGGAGAAAGCTACAAGTAGAGAAAAGGATTGAAATATGAGTAATGACTTCTTTTTTTTTTTCTCCCAAACTTTGGCTTTAAATTTTTTCTCCTCAATGCATGAAATCCATCTCTATTTATAGGGAGTGAAAGAAGGACATTTTATCTTTACTAATGCCAAATATTTGCTCTTGATTCTAACCAAAAGGATTTCAACCATTAGTTCAAAGTTACTATTATGAGTTATTAGATTTTAATAACTCAAGGTTGCCTGAGTTAACCTTTTTGGGGTGACGTCAAGGTTGTTATGGTGTTAATTGGCCAAAAAAACTATACCGAAGTATGATCAAATGTCAGACTATCGTGTTGGTGTATGATTTATCTGGTTTGATTGAGAGATAAAACATTAAATGCTATGAAAATGTGGTCACCCAAGCAGTTTTCAGGTGAAAAAATGATGAAGAAGATGAACAATATTAAACAATGCGTCATTTGATTTGTCTTTTTTTGGTCAAAATAATACTGTTTTATTTAAATGAAATAAGGTCGTTTTAGCTTTTAAAGTTTTAATTTAGGGATTTGATAAAAGTTGAATTTAGTCCCTTGACTTTTGATTTCTTTTACTTACATCACTTATTGGTATTGAACTTCTAATTTTATGCAATTTCCCCCTTAAAAACTTCAACATCAACCCAGAATTTCAGCATCTTTTTCATTGTGGTCATTAGTTTTGGAATTATGCAAATTAACCTTTAATTGATCATTAAATTTTTAATTTTCTTCAATTTCACCCCTGATTTCAATCAATTGAATCTCTGTGATTTGGCATCTTTTGCAAAATGGTTCTTGGTTGTAAATTTCTTCAATTTAGCCATTAATTAACCCTAAACTTTTGATTTTCTTGTAATTTTACCCGTGATTTGAATTAATTAACTTGGTAAAAATTAAATATGGTCTCCTAAAATTTCAATATTCTTAATTAAGTTCCAATTGGACCCCCAAACTTAATTTTTCACTAATTAAACACCTTATAAAATTAATTTGCCCATTTACAGTATAATTAAGTCCCTGCACCTAATTAAATTCTTTAATTGGACATAAATTAATTCTTAAACATAATTAAACCTTAAATTTGACCCATGATTAAATCAAATTGGCCTATTAAAAAATCTAATTATGTCCATGACCTTAATTTTTATGCAGATCCATCAAATAATCATTTAATTTGATATTGAGTTTGTATTGTCTCTCCAATTTTGGACACGACGAGGTATGATCAGGTTTTCGACATCGTCCAAAATTGCAACTTGGTTTTATGCGTATCTGAAATCCATCATCAACCAACTTTTTCCACATCTCCGGTCTCCTTACAATTTTTTTTATTGTTGTTGTTATATTATTATTATTATTATTATTTTATTTTAAAAGGAAAATGTTAAATTTTAGGAAATAACCCAAAAATAAGTTATGACAATGCTAATTTTAATTTTTAAATCTAAAAAGATTAAAATCAACTTTTTCTTTAGTTTATTTTTTTCATAAATGATTATTAGATTTAAATACATGTTTAGGAGGCTTTAAGGATTACTTGCATCTATACCATAAGCTTAACATGTAAAAAACTATTGATGAGCCTTTTCTATGCCCAAATCATTAGGTCATGCACTAAACAAATACATCTTTACCCAAAATGGCGACAACTATAATGTTTAAGTTATGGCCTAAATGCTAACGTCCACATTGTTAGGGTCATAGTTTAAATAACTACATCTCTACCAAAAACGACTAGATCATATGAACATATCTTGAGGTGAATTTTTATAAAATCACGTGTATTCTGAAGTAAACATCACATAACACACCAATAAAGTATAGTTGTAATTTTTTTTAAAGAAAATTGGTGGTGTCATTTATTGTTTATTTCAATAAATAACAAGTTAAATGAAAAGTGTTAACTCATAAAAACATTTTGATTGGTTCACATATAGGCCAAAAAATATTCATTGACCAAATAAACCATTTTTATTGGTCAAACATGAAGGACAACACATCTTTCTTGGTTCAAAAAGCATAAAAATAATAATCACACTTATATATTATCACATGGGCTTTGCTATGATTAGGTAAATCATGTGATCATCAGTGGCAGGTGTATAAATATCTCCCACCATCTATTAAATAAATATGACCTCTTAACCATTACTCTCATTTTTATTTTTATTTCTCTTTATTTTTGTTTTATTTGTTAAATGATTTAAGCATTAAAGGGTACCTTATCTATACAAGGGATTGGATTGTTTTGCAGGAGAAGAACAAAGCCTAGATAACCTAATTAGCTTGATATTAAGCCTAAATATAAGCCCAAACATTCTAGTCCAATTTGTAAAAAACCTAGATTTCTTATTAAGTTTTTGTGGCTTTATCAACTATTTATAAATGAAAACTAGAAATTATTTATATTTTTTTATGTCTTGTCCTTTGAAACGAGACAAAACATGGACATAAAAATCATGTCTTATCTATTAAACTAGACTTGAATAAGTTCTTTCCTAGCATTTTATTTTATAGTGTGTTATCATTATTGTCTTATCTTTTCACATTTATATACCATTTCAAACCTAATCATTGTGACAAGAAAAAAAAAAATGCTCAAAGAGGTGGATGAAGAGGTCTCGCTTGATTAAACACTATCAAAATAACACGTGTATAAAAATCCCCTACGATTCATCAAATAAGCATGACCTCTCAATCATTACTCTTACTTTCCTTTTTTTCTTTCTCTTTATTTTTTTCTCATTTGTTAACTAATTTAAACATCAAAAGGTCCTCTATTTATACAAGGAACTTGTTTTATAGGAGAAGAATCATGCCTAAATAACCTAATTAACATGATATTATGCCCAAATACAAGCCCAAATATTCCAGTCCAGTTTTTGAAAAACCTAGATTCCTCATTGAAATTTTTATGGCTTCATCAACTATTTATAAATGTAAACCAGACATTATGTATATTTTGTTATGTTTTGTCCTCTATAACCAAACAAAAGATAAAAATAAAAATTATCTCTTATCTATCAAACTAGACTTGAATAAGTTCCTTCTCAAAATCTTATTTTATAATATGCATGTTATCACTACTGCCTTGTTCTTTCATGGCTATATACCATTTCAAACCTAACCATTATAATGAGAAAAAGTCCTGAAAAAGGTGAATGGAGAGGTCTAGCTTGATTAAACACTAACAAAGTTGATTTATAATTACAATTGTATTTGTCTTAGCTTTTCAACTTGTTTTTTGTTCAAAAAACAGGTTGAAAAGCTAAGACAAATGAGCCTTACATCTGAGTGAGGTTGATATATAATATAGGCCTTTAAGATTGAATTGAGCATCTTAAGTTTAGTTCATGAAATTTGAGTTTGAGTTTAACCAGGTCAATTATAGTAAGACAATCATTAAGATTGGATTATAAACATAGTAGAAAAAAAATTATATTACTCTATAATTAATATCAATGTCAATTTCTTCAAATAATTGTATTGCAATGTTGCCATATTTGTTAAAAAAAGTAGACGATTAAAATATACATTTTTTACCGAGTTATAAATTTTGATATAGCCTTCATTAATGCTTATATTTCACTTGGAGATAATTTTTTATTTCGCAATAAATTCTTTTTTTTTTAAGTAAAACCACAAGAAAATACACATCATATTAACTAACAATCACAAACTCCTTTTTTTTTTTAAAAAAAAAACCTTAAAAGCTTGATGATAATTGATGAAGTTGTAAAACTTCATATTGTATTTGGCTTTCCATAACCATGTTTTAGACATAAATGTCTAGGCTTAAATGTAAGTTTTGTCTTTGGGCTTGGTATTCCTGTAGAGTAAGTCCTCAATTGAAATACGAGACCTTTTGATTATTAAGTTAGTAAATTGTAGGAGGGAGATAATGCATAAGAAAAATGAAAAATATATGGTTGTTCTTATAGAGTTATGTTTTGTATTGTTTGTTCTAATAATAATTTGTCATTTATTGTTTGGGTTTAACATCTTACACATAAGCATAAGAGACTATAACACCGTCCTAACTTTAATATAGATAATAACTTTGCCTTATAATGTGTGTCAGTCCCTAGGCTTGAAGAATTGAACAATCACAAGCATGGATCACATAATATTTTTCCCATTTTTTCTTTCCTTCTTTTTTTGTAGTACATTGATTAGTACTTAAAAGTGCATTTTTATCATGGTTTTATATCATCATTTTGCACTTGAAGTATCAATAACTCCTTAACCAAAGCATGTTTTATAATAATATATCAAATAATATAAGATACCTTTAATTTGTCGTAAATGTTCATTTTAAATGCAGGCCTATCACATAAATGAAAGGATTGATTGATGACTTGAAGAACTTAAATTGCAAGGATAAAGAGATGGCCAAACTTAGAAAAGAGATGTCGGTGCAATCCAAACCGGAACACTGTTCGGTAATTGGGTCATATCTGGAGCTACAGATCTCAGATTTAGGTCCAATTTATATGGATGGAAAGGTAAGACATAGGCCTACAACTTTCATATGGAGCCCAAGATCTAAAAAGGCCATTATCAAGTCCAAATTGTAGCAACAACAAAGAAGCCCGAATCTGTCTTCCAGCCCGAGCACTGTTCGGTATTTTGGCCATATCTGGAGTTCTAGAAGTCCAAATGAGCTGAAGTTTTTACACAAGAAAGCTGAGACAATTGCCTACAACTTTCATGTTTACAACTGGCTCCAATTTTGACGTTATCAATGACGTTTTGGGCAGACAAGAGAAGATAAGGATTGTCACCAAGTCAAAAGTTGGTCACCCACTTATCAATTAGTCATCAAATCAATAGTTCCCATTTTTGGCCTATAAAAGGAGGCATTTGCCATGCATTTAGGCATCTTGATTTCCAGATCAAGATCATGCTCTTCCTTTCTCTCTTTGTATTTTTTATGCTTTGTTTTCATTAATATTAAGTTTATGCCTTTCATTTCCTTTCCTTTACTTAGTTAACTTTTATGTTCTTATTTTGTTTATCTATTTTGCTTTCTTTCATTATGTCTAGCTAAGTTAATTATGTCAAGGTGAAAAGGTTACACTAATGGTGTAAGAATAAGTATAATGTAAACTTAATATGGACTTTAATGTTTGATACTAACATGTTTTATATTTGCTATCTTGTTCACTCTTTAATACTTTGCTTGTTAAATGACTAATCTTGATTTATGTTACATAACACTTGGTACAACAAATGTTTGGCACTTTCATAGCCCATAATGTATGGTATAACCGACACCTGAGCTATGAAAGGAACTTGATTTGTATTATTGTTATTATTATTATTACTATTGTTGTTGTTGTTATTGTTGTTTTATAATTTTTTTTTATAATTTGTACAATTAACCTCCTTGTGGTTCGACCCCGGTCTTGCCGGGTTATTTATTACTTCGACACTCCTGCACTTGGGAGAAGACATCAACCTTTTAGTCGTGTCATACATGTTGTCGGTCAAGCAAATTTAAAGATTAAACTATAGAGTTTTAGAGGAATCAAGGATTAAAATGGAGAAAATTATGAAAAAGTTGTTGACACGTGTAATATATGCGCCAATATGTTAGTCACGTATACCACTTTTGAGGGGTCATATGTCTTACTCCCAACTCTGATGGTGGCCTTTCTTGGGGTTATTAGATTCATCTTAGTGAGATCTTTTCAATGACATGACATGTTCATTTAGCCATTTAGGCCAACCTCAGGTTGTTTTTTTTTCCTTATCAATTACCTATTCTATTAAAATAACCATGGTGAACCCAACCCTTCACTATTCATATGAACAATGAAGGAGCTACCTTAATTTGTTTTTGAATTTTTAAAATCCCATCTTACCTTTTTTTCTCTTTAAACTAAATCCTCTTTAGCTTTTCCCCCCCTATTTTGTCCTTTAATAATGCATTGATTTTGAATTAATCTTTATAATTTGTTTCAGTTTGCTTTCTATAAAATTATCGTAGTCTTAAACAAACTTCTCGATATTTGATTAATACTTAATTTTATGGGTGCCTATTTTTGTTGTCATATCATTAAATAAAAAATAGTTAAATAAATTGTTAAACCTAGTAGATTCCATGAATCAGATTATGGGTTTAGCAGGTTAAACTCAAAGCCCGAGTCGATATAACATGTCATCGTTTCAATATAAAAAAATATTATCTTGGAATTTTTCTTAAAGCTAAATCACACTTTTTTACTAATGTCAGAGTTGTCTTTAAACCCACTAAGCTGACTGGGTCATATTAGGGTAACTCTTATACAGATTAATTTTAAATATAGGCTTGTCAATAAGTTGAGTCGAAAGGTTTTAAGGTTGACACCCTAGGTTGAACCCTTTTTTTTCTTTTAAATTCCATCTTCCATTTTTTTTTTCTTATGATTGAATCCTTTATTGATTTTTTTTTAATTTCATCATTTAATATTTAATTAATTTTGAATTAGTATTCATAATTTATTTTAGTTTGCTTTTTATGAGTTTATTATAACCTGAAACAAATATCTTGATATTTAATTAATGCTTAATTTTGCAACTATCTATATTTGTTATTATATTATTAAGTGAAAATATTTTTTCAAAAAACGCTATTAAACCTATAGTTTTGAAACCCGGTGGGTTAACCTAGGCCAGGAGTCGGGCAGGGTCTAAGTAAAAAACAGCCGAGGATTTGTCTTGGTGAAACTCGATCGACTCGGGTAAACTCGGCTAAGACCCAACCTTATATATATGCGTGGAACGACGTCGTTTTGCCTTTTATAGTTAAAAGACCAAAACGTGAATAATTAAAGACAGAACGAGCAGAAAAACTAATAAAAAAAAACCTAATTAAAGAAATCTTCAATCGAGAAGAAAAGCAGAGGAGCAGAAGACTCTTGATCACTATTTCAAATCTGCGAATAAGGTTAGATGAAGCTTTTGTTACTTGTTTCTCTTCACGACTCTCTTTCTTTATTCTATGCCTCTGTTTTGAACTTGCAGTTCTTGATCTAGTATTGATTCTTCCATATTCTCACACTCACAGGTATATTTCTTGTTTTTTTTTTCTGCAACTTAATAAAGCTTCTGTCTTATTGTTATTTCTACAACTTAATAAAGGATTAATTTTTCTTGATTGATTTCTTCATAAGTTTCATATTAGTTAATTGTCTTATTTTTTTTCTTTATTTTAGTTTGATGTGCTTGACAAATAAAAGGACTTAGCTGGCCAATTTAGCAGTGCAAGCCTTATTGTTCTGCAGTCCCGATAGTGTTTGTGTTTTTTTAACAGCTCTTATATGAAATTAGTTAACTGACGTTTAGAGACAATTTATGTTTACCTCTGTCAATTGTAACTCAAATTTTGATTCTGTGAATAATACATGTTTAGAGATAATTTATTAGTTCGAGTACAATTTAGAGACAAATTAGTTAACTAATAGCAACAGTACATGTTTAGAGCCAATTGCAACCCATTCCAGTTCATTTCTTCTTTCTAGGATAAAAATTGACTTGTTGCATTCTACAAAATTGGTGTAGGAATATAAAATAAAAAAGCAAGCAACTTTATATTGTTCTCAATTAGCATCCCAAGATGCATATTAATTATGCAGTGGAAATAACAACATATTATTTTTCATATCGTGAGCTTAGATTTGACAGATTAGTTAACTAAATTGTTTCCAAAGATGATTCTAAGTAGAAATATAGTAAAAAAAAAAAAGATAATTAAAGTCTAGCAGTTTCTCAGTGGCTATTGCATAAAATTTGTAAATCTTGAATATATAACTAATCATGAAAACTTAATGGAACATCATATAGCACATGGATCTGGTATTACAACTCTACATTAAGAAATTATTCCTTTATATGATAACAACAAATTAATTTTGAAGTCTCTATTGAATAGATTTTTCTATTTTTTGTTTCTTCCCATAGTGTCCCTTATTATGCAACTTTATTTTTCATATCATGAGTTTTTTTTCCTCATTTAAGATAGGTCCTTAAAATGTCTTCACATGATGGTAGTTTTCCAAGTAGTGATCCTTCAACAGCCCAATCATCTCAACCTTTAATTTTTTTGTCAAGTGGTAGTAGAGGAATAACATATTTGGCATAGGGTCATTGTAGAGAAGCTCCTAAACTTAGTGTTGGATGTAAAAATAACTAAATTAATATGTTTATATTGTGCTAAAGTATTTGCAGGTGGTGACATTAATCGATTTAAACAACATTTAGCTATAGTTAAAGGAGAAGTTGAACAATGTCGCAAATGTCTTCTTGATGTTCAACACGAAATGCTTTTAAATCTTAAAGGAAATGTTGAAAAAAAAGAGAGTTAAAGAAATGTAAGAAGATTTCAATCCATTTAATGCACAACAAAAAGAGCATAAAGATATGATGATTAGGCAATTAGAAAAAGATAATGGTCATGGTGATAATGAGGATGTTAATATTAAAAAACATATGTTACCACCGAAGGTTGCAAAAAAGAAAAAGATTTAAAGCACCAACACTGTAAAATAAGTAACTACAAGTTATGGAAAACAGAAGAAATGTGCAATATTAAGGGCATATTTCATGTCAAGAATAACTCCTGGTGCTCAAAAGTCTCTTCAGAATAGTTAGTAAAGGAAGGAAGCAGTTGAACGATGTGATCTTGCTTTAACGAAGTGGATGATTGATACATGTGTATCATTTAATGCTATTAATTATGTGTATTATCAGCATGTCATAAATGCTGTAATAGCCATGGATCTTGGTTATAAAGGACCAAACTTGCATGTTATTTGTGGTTATTATTTAGCAAAAGCGGTTGATGAAGTGAAGATTTATGTTAAGAGTTATCAAGAGATTTGGAAGAAGACTGGTTGCACATTAATAGCTGATGGATGGACAAATCATAAGAGGAGGACTATAATTAACTTCTTAGTATATTGTTTTAAAGGAATAATTTTTTTGAAAACTGTGGATGTATCAAATATCTCAAAGATTATTAGATTGTTGTATCGGTTGTTTAGAGAGGTTATTTTGTGTGATAGGGTAGAAAACATTGTGCATATGATAACTGATAATGCTGCAAATTATGTTGCCCCTGACAGGTTATTGATGAAAGAATTTCCTTCAATATTTTGGTCTCTTTGTGCTGCTCATTACATCAATCTCATACTCTAGAATATTGGTAAATTGCATTCAGTTTGTTCTATTGTTGAGCATGCTTTTGGTATCACAAAGTACATTTATAATAATTGTTATCCATTATATTTGATGAGGAAATTCATTAGAGAAAAAGAAATACTTCATTTAGCTCCTACTCATTTTGCTACCAATTTCATTGCATTGCAAAGCATTTTAGCTCATAAAAATGAGTTGATAGCTGTGCTGATATCTAGGGAATGAGTCTCATTTGCTTATACTAAAGATAGTAAAGGAAAAAAAGTTTGTTGAGAGTGTGCTAGACTCTCTGTTTTGAGAAAAATGTGCAATAATTGTGCGTATGAATGAACCTTTAGTTTGAGTTCTACGAATGGTTAATGGTGATGATAGACCTTTAATGAGATATTTGTATGATGTTATTTATGATACAAAATAAGAAATGTTGAGGAGATTTCAAAAGAGGAAGGCTAGAGTGCAATCTTTTATAGACATTATTAATAATCGTTGGGATGTGCAACTATATAGAAATCTTTACGCAATGATATTTTGGTTAAATCCTCGATTTCAATATGATGCAAATATAATGGATAAACATATGAGCATCATTTATGGACTTCTAGATATTCTTAAGAAGTATGCACATGAAAATCTATCATTACAAAGTAAGATTACAAATGAGATGAAGTTGTTTAGGAATGCTAAACATAACTTTGGTCGGGCGTCTGCAATAAATAATTGCACCCTTATACCTCCAGGTATATAATTTTTATATTTAAAAATATTATTTGACATAGTCATACTTATTTTTTTTTTGTATATATGAATGGTGGATGACATATGGAATCAGTGCTTCAAATTTATAATATTTGGCTATACAGTGTTAAGTCAAATTTATAGTTCTTCGGGATGCAAGAGAAATTGAAGTATTTTTTAACATATTCATTCTAAGAAAAGAAATAGATTGGAGCACCGAAGGCTTGATGACCTTGTTTACATTCACTACAATCTAAGATTGAAACAAAAATGTTTTTCTTTTCTCTAATTTCTTAAATATTATTTTATCTTATTTAGTAGCATTATTAATACTTATATTATGTTTTCCTTCACTTTTAATATATAGGAATTATTGAAAAGGATAAAATTATGATTCAATTAATTTTAAGACAATTTGTGACATTAAAAATTAGATACTAGAAGATGACCCGTCAATTTTGATAATTGAAGAAGTAGAGAGTTTTCACCTAGCTCTATCAACAATGACTATACAAGATACTTTAGATGATGATAATTAATGATTGATCATTTAGTGATAAATATTATTTAAAATAAAGTATTGTTTAACATATAATATTTATTTGTTAATTGTGTTTTAAATATAGATGGTATAAATATTAATGAGATTGAAGATGATTGTAATTATGAACTTTCAAATGAGCATGCTGATGTTTTATTAAGTGTTGATGAGATTGACTCAATTCCATCAGCATTTAATTTAAATTTTGCTCCTATGGATATCGAAGAACTTAATGTGTTCATTTAACAAAAATAAATGTGTTGTTAATTTAGAATTTATATTTTTTTAATGTTTTGTTTTAAATATTTTAAAATTTATATTTGGTTTGTATTTTGGATATTGAATTAAATTTATGTTGTTGGTTTAAAATTTAAATTTGATTTATATAAGTGTTGCATTGTAACTAGTTAGGTGTTTTCTATAGTTATTGTATTGGTTTTATTTTTTAGGTTGACTCGGGTCAATCCATCTGACCCATGACCCAATCATTAGACTGGGTCGACCACCGGGTTGAGTTTAAAAATTATGATTAAACCCAATGAAATCTATGATCTGAGTCTATCATAAATTTAGCAATTTAAGTTACAAAACCCTGATTAATTTAATATATTGTTGTCTCAATATTAAAATAAAAAAATATTTTATCTTAATTTATTTTTAAAGTTAAACTATATTTTTTAATAATCATCTAAATTGATTTTAGATTTGTCAAGTAAAGTCATATCAAATTAATTCTCATATATATTAATTTGAAATTTGGATCCGATAAGAAATTAAATTAAAAAATTTTAAAATTAATTGGTTAGATTTAATTTAATAATAATATTAAATAATTTTATGTGATTTTTTTCATGTTAGAAAACATACTAATAAATTAGTAATATCTGTGTGTCAAATAGTGAAAAGGGGTTTTGCTGGCGGGTTTTTCTTGGCTTTACTACCTATACACAAATACCCTGTTAAATAAAAAACTCCAATGAAAAGTTATTAATACCGAAGGAAACTCTTAAAAACTATCAATTAATTTATTAGTATGTTAACGTTAAATAATTTTTTTCAAAAAATTATATGAATTATTTACAATGTGATGTTTATACATCAGGAAGAAAAAAAAAAACACGATGATACTTAAAAACTCATTACTAACAGAATTTATTTAGAAAAACAACTTATGAGAAAATCAAATCTGACAACAAATTCCACCACCGTAGACAGCACTAACAACGCTAAAAAAAATACCGCAAGTTTCACCGCGAACTGTACGAACCGCAACGAAAAAAGAAAGAAAAACCGAACCTGGTGCCCTGAACACAATGCCACCATCAGCCGCCGCCACAGGCGACGACGACGAAGACCACGCCCTTCCCTCTTCCAATCCATCGTTCGCTCAAATCTCGGGTTCCGACATGGATATCGATAACGGTGATGACGAAGAAGAGGAGGACCCGGAAGAAGAAGTAGGCGGCGGAGATAACGACGACGAAGAGGAGATAGAAGAAAAAGAAGAAGTTGAAGAGGAGGAAGTTGATCAGAGACGTAACGGTTAGTTATGATATCTGATTGATTTTTTTTTTTTTGAAATTAGGTAATATGGTGATGTTTTTGCTACTGTTTTGTTTGACTTACTGTTGAGCGTTAGCATTGTATGGATTGCTTCATTGATTAACGTGGTAAATTAAGTGTTTGCTTTAAATTTGATAAGATTAGAAGTTTTGAAGTTATTTAACTCAAAAATGGCCAATGGTGTAAACCGCGTTTTAGGTTTTAGTGGGAGATTGTTTAGGTGATTGGCATTGATTGACGAGCCTTTTCTCGATTGGTTTTGTCGGAGGGAATATGCCAATGCTTGAGGTAGTGTGATTATTGCTTGAAGTAGAAGGGAGCTACTATAGTTTTTTTCAGGTTTCATTTGATTTTGATGGCGTGTACTTGCTTCGTTTGTTATAGTTATTGTGATGTTACAGGGGTAATTAGGTGTTGCTTCCAATTGGTAATTTTTTTATTCGTCTTTTTATGATTGCTCTTCTGAGTTCTGGTTGAATTGCTAATTACGGATTTTCAAGGAAGCATGCTGAATCATACATTAGAGAGCTTGATTAGCTATGGAAATGGTGAGTCTTTCTAATGGCTGTATGAATATATGCAATGAAGTAAAACGAATTACACGCAGACAAGGTTTTTGTTTTTTCCATTTTTTTTCCTTTTTATCCCGTAATAAACAAATAGATGTTTACCGATAACTCTGGTGCTTTTTTTTTAAAACGTGAAAAGCAATTATCTTATCCTTTTTCTTTTGAGGTTTCCTCTATTCTTTGTGTATCAAGGTGCTGTTTCATATGAATACAGTTCCAATGCAGTCTGGCACATGTCAAAGCCATTTTAAACGGGGTTTCTCCCCATCTTTTCTCTCTCTGGTTGCCACTTCTGCCATCATGTTTTTGCTTCTTTGCCTCATGCTCATCTTTTTTTCTTTACTGAATTCATCCAATGTGTCATCCTCAGTTTTGCAGTGTTTTCTTTCCATTTTACTGCTTTTTTTTTTATTCCTATGCGCTTGGTCCAATTCTTTTTTCAGTGGCAGTGGAATGTTTCTTCATGGCATTCTTTTAATTTAATAGAACTCCATATGGAAATTTTCATTTTGTACATCTAATTTTAATTCTTAGTCTAGCATTATCTTTAGCTTACTCTCCTTGTGAATGATTGATGGTCATTTAATTGATTAATTTTCTCTAGGTTGTCATTGTGCTTTTATCTTGATTACTGTCCATTCCATGCATATTGTTCTCTTTCTATTAATTAATTAATTTTTCATTTTGAAGTGCCTTTTATAATTCCTATTTACATAATTTGTTGAAGCTACACCATTAAGAAAAGTAAAACAGTAATGTGAAATGATAAGAGAAGATGGAGGGTGATTAAGAAATCAAATAAAAAATGCATTGAAATATGGAGAAATCTAATACATGCTGTATGCCTTGTGAAAGAGAAAATCTGAAAGAATATTATGATTCCACAATATCAATTATCAATGTTAAAACATTTTGATACTGACTGGTGTTTATTGAAATCAGGTATTGTAGTATTTATAAAAAGACAAGAAAAGGTTGTAATTGCATAATAATAATTTTCCAATTTTAACAAACTAAATATAATCTCACATAATAATGAAATTAAAATGTTGTAAAGAAGCCATTGACATCCTGAAAATCAGTAATTAATGATGTAGCCAACACAAATGCAACAAATGACTAAAATTACAAACATAATGGAAACAGATATTTGCAACTCATCATTATTTTCCAAAGAAAAAAAAATGACTCTGCACCATTTGCCATACGATGTAAAACTAAAATAATCAGTGAACATAAAGAACAGTCTGCCAAAATAATAATAAAAAATATAACTATAATCAATAGGATAAATGAAATATATGGAAGTATAATATGACAGCTTAACTGATCAGAAGAAAAAAAATAGTGCTACAACTAGAAACAAAAAAATACATTACAACATATCCATATGCAATGCCAATTGGATTGGATTTTTTTTGTTGACTGGGTGGAGAAATCTTGACTTTGAAAGAAATCAAAGTGGGAAATTTGTTGGAAACCAAAAATAAGCAACTATTGATAGAACTCTCAATTACTCTAGGTTTTTTTCCCCTTTCATCATTAAACTATGCTGTTCAACAAAGACAATAATTTTGGAAAACTATTGAAACTAATGAAAACTAAGGGAAGAAGAAGCAATGATCTAATATTTTATACCTGATTTGTTGAAGAACAATCTAGGACATCAAGATTGAGCCAAATTTTAGGACAAAAGCAGGGAGGGAACAATGATCTTGAGCTTGAAAGAAATAGTGTCATGGGTGATCACAGTAATTACAAAGATGGTTTTGAGTTTGAAAGACAAGATAGGTGATTTATGTCATTCATTCTTGTACCTAGGTGGATAAGGCGTGAAGGATTGGGAAAATGGAGAGAATTCTCAAAAGCACTTAAACGAAAAACTGGTAAAAATTGAAGTTAAAAGGAAATGCATAAAAGAAAACAAGAAAAAGAATGGCCAAGAGGAGACCTAGAGAATTTCAAGAGAAAGTAGAAATGGTAAGCTGACTACTTCTCCCTTATCATGTGCCTAACTTCTTTCTGTTTCCTTTTTTCCTCTCTCCCTATTCATAATTGGGAGTTTGCTTAGTGATGTGGCTTTAGATACAATAAGTCTATGATTAGAGTGGAGGAAATGCCATGTATTTACCTCTCAGGTTTGGTGGGGGGCAGGGGGGATAAGATCATATTCTAGAATCTTTGATGACAAATCTCCATTAAAACAACTTCCATGGGATAGAAGAATCTTGTGATCTCTTTACAAAGTACAAAATGAAGGCTTTCAGATGAGTCTATTATCATGTGCTCGACTAAGCACTAGCTAGTTTTGCTGGTAAAGTTGTCTGGCATGGTACGGAGTGATCTGGGACTGATTCCTTCTCGCATTACAAATCATATGGGAGGTCAGGTTATGTTGGTTGGCATGGTACCGAGGCTTGATTGGGATCCCTATGAATAATTTTTGTGTTTTTTGATGTTCAAAGGGTCTGGAAAACCCTATTTTCCTTGTATTCTCGTCTAGGAGAAATCCCTATCTTATAATATTTTCTAATTTCATAAAAAAAGGAGCGCTATCGATGCAGGTGCTATTTCAGCATCTATATGAGCCTGTAGATTAGCTTTTTCACCACCACTTCCTTTTCAAACTAGTTCACAACACTTTACAATTGATTTGACACAAAAAGAAAAGCCTACTACACCTCCATCCCCACCCCCAAATACATGATCATTCTTGCAGTTATTTCGAAAATGATTAACACAGCCAGCATCAACTATTTTAGGTATTAGGAGTCATTTCATTCTAAAAGTTATGGGAATACACTTTCCTTCACAAATGATTTGGACATCATCAATTTGTCCTTTTCCATGATTTGTTTACTCCTAGAATGAAGTTTGGATAGTCGAGAATTTTTGCTATGGCCTGTCCCATACACTGAAGCATGCTGTTAAAAATGTGGTAGATTTCTACCTTTTGCTTGATTATGCAATTTCTCAACAGAGCAACCATGCAGGTTCTTGGCTTGGACTCAGTAATTAGTAGGATAGGTGACCCTACATGGAGTTTCCTTTTACTTAAATCTCCAAAACAAATCTTTTAGGACCTCATCTATTATGAAAACATCTGTCTTAAGAAGTTGATAGCTTTGCATTTCTCTTTATTTAGCTCTTCTTCCATGTAGATAATAGACAGCATCTGGAGTCTGACAGGCAAATGGGATCACATTCTACACTTGAGATGTCTGAAATGAGGGAAGATAGTGTCAGTAATTTCAAATGTTCTGGCCCTTTGGATGGACCATTGACATTGCAGAAGGAGAAGTCATGTGTGAATTATTTAGATTCATGGTCCCCCAAATTGAGTAAACATTTGGTTATTGCTCGAAAAAATGGAACTTTGGAACATGCAATTAATAAAACAGATGCCTTCGGCCATAGCAAGACTCATTTAAGTAATAGTAGCGAAGCTGTAGCTGTTGAGACCACTGAGCCATTTGTTATCACAGGCATAGAGGTGGATGTTGTCTTATCTAAGAGAAACTGCTTGGGTCAGGAGGCTAATGTCGTTCTGGATTCGAAGGAAGAACTTAAACCAGTGGACGTGAAGTCAGAGGATAGCAAAGAGCAAACAGAATCGAGGTGTGGTGATGCTGACTAAGTCTTTTCTTCAACTTTAATTATCATAGAATGTTCTAGTTTGGGTTTTCCCTTAGTAATATCTCCTTTTCTCGTGTTATTCATACTTCTTACAAATCAATTAGGTTATCCAGATTGGTGGCTTCTGTGACAAGGGCAAGAAGTTTATCCCCTTCTACTGAGCTTAGGGATGGAAACAAACGCGCAGCAGTAATTTGTGACTTTTTTGCGAAAGGGTGGTGCATTAGAGGGAGTTCATGTAGGTTCCTTCATAAAACCAACAAAGCAGATAACACAGGCCAACAGTTAGGGTTAGATGAGGTTGCAATCCGAGAAGACCAGTTTGATGAAGGTATTTAACATTCTTGTAATATGGATTTTGGAGAACCTTCCCCATCAAGATGTTCTGAATATCTGATACGTTCCTTCCCCTGTATCAGGTGCGAGAAACATTTTGGAGACACCAAAGTTTCCTCATTTTCCTGACCCAGTTGCTGCTTCAACAGGAAAAGAAGCTACATTTTCTTCTCATTTCTCTTCAGAAAGACTCCCACCACTAGAACACAAAGAAAATGAGAGGTTGCATCAGTTGGATGATGAGCACAAGTTGTCACTTCGACAAAGAGTGGGCATTCCTCTCAATGCCAAGCAATTTTCTTCCTCCAAAGACGATCCCAGCTTTTCTTCCTCTTTTAAGGATGTAGGAATGGAGAATTTTAGACAACATTGGCCTGCGACTGATTGTGGTAGTTACACTTCTCTAATTAACAGAGGTAGCTATCCTTAACAGCTTACTTCCTTGAGTTAACTTTTTTTGCACGACTCAGTTTTCCATTAGAATGTGCACGATTCAAGCTTTGGTTCTTTTTTATTAAGTAGTGTTTTGTTCTCATCTCACCATGTCTCAACCTGTACAGGATCATCATTTTCTTTTAGTTCCTCTTTTGATACAAGCCTGCTTGGTTCTCAAAAGCTGCTGGATAGTGATCGTGCTTCTAGATCATCTTCATTACCGCGAAGTGCTTCTGCTTTCTCTGGTTCTGAGCCAGAAAGTTTGTCTTTAGCTAGTGTACCTGGGGATCAATTACGTCATGCAGAGCATAAAACAAAAATTTCTTCAAATGACTGGGAGCCATCTATACCTTTTCGCCCTTCCTTTTTCATTACTCCTGAAATGATATCATCTGCTAGGAGCAAGTATGATCCTCTTCGAGATAGCTTTGTCTTGCCCAATGTAGGAGATAAATCCTTCAAATTCTCTTTCTTTAGTCTAGGAGCATCAATCTCAAATGCATTGCAGCAACCGATATATGGTGATTCCTTGTCAAATCGAAACTTTGGCACTGAATGTAAAGGTGACAAAAGTACTATATCTTCTCATGATAAACCCCACAGAAGTCTGTCGGATAAAAATTGCAGTACACCTGGAAAAGATTCATTTACTACTGCAACAGTGACAGGAGGAGCTGGTACGGCTGATGGTGAAAATGGGAGTGCACTCAAGGAAGAAAGTGCCTCAGGTATTGGTTATGAAAAAGTTAATCGAGTTACAAACAAAAATGATTGTGATGCTAGACCCCAAATAGATAGGTCAAGACACAAAAAGGACTTAAAGGCAGATAGTGTTAGACAAAACAATGACATGGAGGTTGATCAAAAGATAGGTGGGGATCTGCAAAAAGAATCAAAAGTGCTGAGACATTTTCGTGCTGCTCTTATTGATTTTGTTAAAGATTTGTTGAAACCAACTTGGCGTGAAGGTCATCTCAGCAAGGATGCACATAACACAATAGTTAAAAAGACAGTTGAGAAGGTTCTTAGCACCTTGCAACCTCATCAAATTCCAGCTAATGTTGAGTCAATTAAGCAATATCTTTCTTCATCTCAGCCAAAAATGGCAAAGCTTGTTGAGGTGAGTGCTTTGATTTGAGAGATCACATGTAGGATGGGATAGATATGGATTTTGTAAGTTTTTCATGCCTGCCACTTAATGGTTGCCTTTTTCATTTGCAGGGATACATTTCTAAGTATGGAAAATCTTGAGATGCCTGGCCATATGGCTTTCTTTCTGTACAGTTTCCGACACATCTAGTTATTCAGAAAACCATGACAGTTTGTATGAGGCTTATTTAGCAGTAGTTAAAACTGAGATTCAGGCGGAATGTTGTGAATTTTGTAAGATATTTTTCTTTATGGAGTACTCTTTTCCTCCTAGCTCATATATTTGGAAGAAAATAAAACCATATATATATATATATTTAGTTTGGGATCATGTGTATAAAGAGCAATATAAAACTATTCTTAGGACCTAACTTAATAGCTTAAGATTTTGGATTGAGGTGTTGTTTGATATAATATCAAAGCTTTAATGATTGAGTTTGAATTTTATCATCCTCATTTTTTTAATTAAAATTAATTAATAGTCGTTTTAATGATTGAGTTTGAATTTTACCATCCTTATTTTTTTAATTAAAATTAATTAATAGTCTGAGAGTATGTGTTAGAGGATAATATAATTTATATATTAGGCCTTCACTTAACAGTTTAAGCTATTAGATTGAAAATAGCTTGAACTAGTTCTTTAATAATGTGGCTTAATGTGAAAAAATACACAATGTTATAATAGAAACAAGAAATCGCGCAATTCTTCATGTTAATGTTAATTTCGTTTGGTTCCTGAGAGCCAAGGCCAGCAGTCACTGCAACCTTCTCTATTGCCAAGTTTCGTTTTCATTCAAGTTTAGCCTGTATCGGGCTTCATTGAATAATGGATATTCATTGTTATTCTTTCACTGGTATCTTTGTTTGAAATGCAACATTCTCTGATTTTCTTCTATTTTTCCATTGCCTGGTGCAATGATAGAAGTCTTGGTTTTGTAAACATGTGAAATTATTTGCACAGAATATCTTTAAATTGCCCTTCCAAAGTAAGGCGCCATTTTGTCAAACGAGATTCCAAGTATCTTTTAACTGGCTTCTTATAAGCTGAAGAGAACCCGTATTTTGACTGTTTAGGTGTTGTAAATTTCTGCTTAATGATCTTGAACACAATAGATTTCTAAGATTCTGGGTCATTTTCAACTTTTAGCCTCTGGAACAACTCTCTTGTTATATTTTTACTGCCTTCGACGTTAAGGTCTTTCTTTCTTCTTCTTCTTCTTCTTTTTCTTTTTAAATTCATTTTCATTTATAAATTCTGGTGTCATAATTTCTACTTTTGCTTTTCAGATTCCTGTCTTTGTGGAAGTCGTATATGGAGATACTTATGCAGCGAGGTACTTTAATCTTATTTTGCTTATCACTTATGCAGCGGGGTAATTTAATCATATTTTGTTTATGACGTGCTTCAGTTCAAAAAAGTTTATTGTGGACTCCCATGAGCATAACTGGTCTTTCCTGATTTTGCTGAAGGTTTTTTCACAATTATCATTGCTTGTTTGTGCTACACAGCGCTGATATTTGTGTCGTTAAAACGATAATAATTAAGAAACAAAATCTACGGGTTAGACCAAAATCCTAAAAACATGACAGAATGAGACATGGCTAGCTAAACCTGCTCGATTTGACTATAAATCCTAATTTATGTGATCACGCGCATTTATATGGGACTAGACAAGTCTGGTTCGTTTCAGTTGGAGAACAGAGATTAAGGCGACAATTATTGATCTACATTTATTTTCACAGGTGACTCTTAAGTTTGATTTCTTGGTGGTTCAAATTGTTTTGGCGCACCTCTTTTATCTGTCTATGATACAGTGGTGGAGAGAGGCAATGATAGGGGAATGCGTTCATGCAATGCCATGTACCATGAGAAAATACACAAGGATTAATGGCGATCCAAAAATGGTGATTTTTCTTTCACGTGGAGTTTGTTGAAAGAGACCTTATTGCTTGTAGAAAGAAGTATACCATATTTATGGAAGTATTCGGAGAAGGGAAACATGATTCCACTAGTGTGCTTAGTAATCCTAATTACAATTATTGGAGAAATGGACATGTTTGATAGCCTGATTCCTTGCACCCATCATTTCCCAATATCAATGGTTTTTATTTTTTTTGAGATATTAGTAATGGATTGATGAAGGCGGGACTTGATGTTAGGACCTGACACCTCTTGCTTTGCAAGAGAACCACTGAGCTACAAGCTCATTGTTACTAATGATGGTTTCAGTACTATTCCATTTTCATTTCCTTCGAAGACTCACCACTTGTAAATTAATCTGAAATCCATGCGCTGTTCATTCAGACAGTAGATGAAGATACAATAGTTGTTGACTAGAGCTGGACATCTATATATAAAAAAAGGGAAGGCTAAAACATAGAGATTGAGCTAAAACTGGTCCATATCATGAGGAAGTGTGACCCTAGGATACAAGACATACGGTAGTCTTTATACCTGGGGTGGGTTGTAGCATTGCTCAAAACAATATGAGTTGAAAAAAAAAAAAACAATTTTTGGAGTCTTATTCAATTACTGTAATGCCTGAACTGATTTTGGAAAAAACGTGAGATAACTTTGGAGAACCACACTATAGTAGCTCGTATTGAATTGGAGCACATCTTAACTCCTTATCTCGAGTGAGGAATGAATGATTAGGAAATTTTGCTTTGAAAAAATCGTGAAGTAGAGCCTCAAGTTAGCGTAACTTGATAGGTTCTGCTGGCATGCTTTTAACAGTGGGCTTGTGAGCATGGCATTCCCTGCATGGTGAGACAAATGATTGAAATATTTCCTGGAAAAATGATGAACTTGAAGCAGCACGCTCCTTTTTTGCTTCTTTTTTCTCTTTACGAGTTGGTTTATCTGAACCACCAGTGCTTTTATCACTCGATCTCTTGTAATTGCCATGAGTTGCTTTTTTGGAGCTGAGGTTACGGGTCACCGTAGTCTGCTCTGATTGATATAAAAAGGATTGTAGTTGTAGCTTTGTATTGGAGATTGACATATCGGATGGATGATTCATGTTCGAACCATGAGAAGCCAATACTGGTGCAGTGCGACTGAGAAACCCTTGGTCATGCTCTCTAACTTTGTTAACACTGTTAGTAGGAGGGGACTTTGATTCCAGATCTTTAGCAGATAGGAGAGTAGAAAAGCTGAGTGATTCAGATGAATGCTCTGCCGAAACATCAATAGAAATTTTATTTTGCTGATGGGTTACCATTTTTCTTTGGTGGAAATTTAGTTTCATGAGACTTCGGCTTTGTATGCACTGACATAGTAGGATATATAGATGGAACTAGACTTTTGTTCTTTCTGTTTGTGTTCCCTTGTTTTTTTCCGGCTTAACATCTCTTATGTGCATGTAGATTCTGATTATTGATTACTTTGTTTTTTTTATTCAGCTAGATACATGCAGTCACAAGTTCATAAATCTTGTCGATGCTTCCAAGCCTCAATGGGGTTTTACTTCATTTTATATTCACCTCCTACGTATAGTTGGGGTCTGCTTTACAACGACGGCCTTGAAAGGACGAGTAGATGCAGGCAGCTTAAAAGGAGCGGCTGCTGCACGGTGGACAAATCAACGAAGCAAAGGTATAGTAAAACAAATTAACCTTGTTGTCTTCTGTTTTTAGATCTAGAAAGCTGGGTTCGAGACCTGAGGGTAGAGTTCGTACTGGTTACAGCTATCGTTATTATTGATGAGCGTGCAAGGCAAAATGTTAGTGATGTGATTTTTTGTATTGATGGTCGTTCCAAAGTAGGTGTTGCCTTCTCGTACAGAGCAACAAATACACATCATTATGGACTTCTACCGTGTCTTAGATTCTGAAGAGATTTAAAAAATAAAATTACATTGACGGATAAAAGTTCGTTAAATCTCCATAGATTAGGGTTAAGTGAAGTCTTGACGGTGGTTGCAAAGCAACACCTGCTTGTCTACCCAATGGGACCATGGCGTAATGCCTGTCATTTGTATTCAACTGAAATGCGTTTAGTGCAATGATAATTTAGCCTTCCAACTGGAAAAGGTTTTCGGTAGTGTTCTAAAACCCGGCCTGGTCTGGCAGGTTAACTCGAGACCTGGCCAACCCGGGATTGGAACCGGGCCGGGTTGATGAAAAAATAGGATGAGCCACGACCCGGCGTGACCCGGCCGACCCGGCGAGTTGACCCGGCGACCTGATTGACCCAGTAAAACCCGGTTGTAACTCATTGATCTTTATTTATCTTTTTACTAAAACGACGTCGTTTTGAATTTTTTTTAAATTAGGAATTGACCTGGACAACTCAGTCAAAACTTGGTGACCCGGTTAAAACCCGGAACCTGGGCCTTAGACTAGGCCGGCCACCGGGTCGGGTTTAAAAA
>NW_011499964.1:605172-607502 GCF_000495115.2 Populus euphratica | reverse complement strand
TTTTTTTTTTGTTTGATTTGATCTCTATTTTTTTTTTTTTTTTTTTTTTTTTTTTTGATAATTTTGCGAGCCCCTCTTTACTTATTCTTCATCCTTATCTGTTTTCCTTCTTTGTCCAGTTCCTTTTTTTTCTTACCTCCACGTACCCCTCATTTTCCATTTTTAATCCTCTTTGAACTTTGTCCATAAATGCTATGATAGTTAAATCACTCTTGGAAGTAGATTAAAGAAATAAGAAAATGTCGAATATGAACATTGCAGTTATTTCTAGGTTCTATAGATAATACTAGCCATGTACCCGCGCTGTCTTATAAATAATTTTTTATATAAAAATAATGTTTACATGTTTTATTTTTTAAAAAATATGTCACTCAAACTCAATTTATAGTACAAATAAAATCAAATCAGATGATAGAAAAATAATTAATAATAATAAATAAATCAATTATTTAAAAAATAATAATAACAATAACTTGTATTTTTTTTATAAACGAGAAATAAATAATGTAACTCAATTCTTAGCTTATTAATATGAAAGGACAAAATTTGATAAAAAAAGAAGAAAAAAAGCTGTCTCAAATCAATTAAAATTAGCATGATAAATCTATAACTTAAGGAATATGGGGCTAGCCAACTCGGTTTAACATGCAATTCAGGTTATGAGATTAGAATGACCTAGTAGCAAATATAATGTTATAAATCACAAAGAAAAGAAAATAAGTAAAAAAAAATGTCACTTATATCAACTTTTCAAACCCGTTACTCGGGACATTAGAATGAAAACATTCTATCTAGAAAAAGAATGGTTCTTCATTCCCAAGCAATTAAATATTGAAGGATTAATTTGAAAAAAGAATATTAATTACATAAAAGAATCCGAAATTAAAAAAATATCAATTAAAAGAATGAGAATCAAAATTGAAATACATAAAATTTTATTTTTGAAATTGAAAAGAAAAAAAATCAAAAGAATAAGGATCAAAATTAAAATAAAAAATAAAAATATTTTTTTAATATTGAAGGGTGAAATTAAAAAGAAAAACCAATTCAATATTGGGTTAAGTAAGAATTCGACTTTTTATAAAGTTATCTCAATCTGACAATCTAGATTAAAAGTTTAACATATTAACTTGATTGACTTGATTTTTTTCTCGTATTCATAATTTATTCTTTTCCTCTTAATTTCACTCTTTAATATTGGGTTAAGTAAGAATTAGATTTCATGATTTTTTTAATTTACTTTTTATGAGATTATCCAAATCTCATAATTCAGACTAAAAGTTTGACAGGTTCACTCGGTCAACTTGAATTATTTTTTTCTTTTTCTAATTGACTTTTTTTTCTGCTTAATTTCATCCTTTAATATTATGCTGATTAGAAATTAGACTTTATTTTTTTAATCTATTTTTTATGAGATTATTTTAATTTCATGATTTAAATTAGAAATTTGATGAGTTAACTTGATTGATTCGAGTTTTTTCTCTTTTTCATAATTGAATCTTTTTTTCTTCTTAATTTCAGCATTTAACATTGGATTGATTAGAAATTAGATTTTATGATTTTTTTTTATTTTCTTTCTATGAGTCTATCCCCCATCTCATTGATTTACGTGCATGACGGGTTAACTAAAGTTGAATTGAGTTACTTTTTAGAACTCTTTTTTAATTAATTTTTTAATTTCAATTTCATCCTTCATAATTAGATTTATTAGAGATCAAGCTTCTTAATTATTTTCAATTAAGTTTTATGATCCGGACTACAGGTTTAACGAGTTAATTTATAATAAAATATAATTGTGAATCAAAAAGTCGATGCTAACATATAATAAAAATTATATGCATTAATAAAAACATGTAAGATCTCAAGCTAATTTTTAATGTATTTAAAGAAAGGAACAATGTTGTAATTGCTATAATGAAACACCATTTTCTTTGTCTTTGTTTAATATTTTTTCAAAAAAAGTGTAACTAAATGTTTTTTTTAAAGACATTACAAAAGAATAAAGATAAGAACAAAAAAATAGGATAAGTAGGCCAAGTGTAGATTGATATAAAAAATAAGAAATAATATTTTAAAAAATATAAAGAAAAAAATATTCAAAGTGTAAAAAATAAGAAATAATATTTTAAAAAAATATAAAGAAAAAAGGGAAAAACTAAAAAATATTACAAAAAAGTAAAGATAAGAAAAAAATGATGATAAATAGGTCAAATGTAAAATGATAAAAATACAAGCATAAAGAGAAAAAATAAAAATAAAAACTTGTTTTCTAAAAAAAAATAAAAATTATGATTTTGTCACCGCTACAAGATACTACAATAAGCCAAATC
>NW_011499964.1:561729-604942 GCF_000495115.2 Populus euphratica | reverse complement strand
ACTCTTTAAATATAATTATAATAAATTTATTTTAAAAGAATTATTTTGAAACTAAACAACTTTAAGAAAAAAGTGTTAAGAGTTAATTAACAAAATGGTTATGGATATCCAGGCCTGAAAAGATAAATCTATATTCATGGTTTAAAAGAAAAGGTCTAAACATGCATAGCCTGGAAGTCCATGCCCTATTTTTAATGGTTAAAAAGTTAAGATTCGAGTTTTGAACTCTAAAATTTAAATTTTAGCTTGTGTTAACATAATTTTTTTTTAAATTATCATAAAAACTTTTATAAAAGCTATTTTCACCCTTAAAACACTATTTAATGAACTTAAAAATTGTTAATCAAACCAAATTAAAATAAAATTTATAGATCCTATTCTATTTTTTCTAGAATGTTTGAAGGGGAAAATCACCTTTATTGAATTGTTGTCTCTAGAACAAATCATGTGAAACTAAAATCAAATTTTTTAGTGATTGAAATATAATCAACCAAATATTTTTTTTTTCCAATGACTTTTTCTTTCTTTCCTGATATCAAGGAAATAAAACATGACAAATATAAAGTTTAGAGTTGAAATATAAAAACCTAAAACATAAAAAATTTAATTTTAAAAAATAAAACTTCAAAAATCAAAATAAAGTATATTGTACCCTTTAAACAGTAAAAAGGAAACACAGCTGTGTTATTTTGTGTTAATGTTGACGTTTCTTTTTTAATTTCTGTGTTATTTTGTGTTAATGTTGACGTTTTTTTTAAAAAAAATTTTAACTTTAATTTAGAATTTTATTTTGTAATATCAACTTTTAATTTATTATCAAAATATTTCATGACATCTTGAATACAATATGAAAATAAAAAAAAAATTAAAACATAAAACCATACCAATATAAAGTGGAATAATAAAATTAAAAAAAAAATCTTTTTTCTTCTAATTGATAGATTCAACAAAGCCCCTCTAACACAGCAAGACGAAAGATCTTCTACGAAGCATCAACTTCAATGACCATTTATTGTGTAATTCTTTCATTGACCAAAATAAAAATAAAAATAAAAATAAAAATGAAATCATGGTGGATTGCACGTAGCAATCCACAATGAACCTGAATCTTTGAGAACAATAATGTGATTTAATTTTTTCTATAATTTGTAACTGTAACTTGTAATTCTATATGCATAAAAAATAAAGTTAATCCAAACTATATGTTGACAAAGACTCAGTACTACAAGAATATCTAGGACTCTATTAAATGAAATGAGTTTTTTAGGGTGCTTAACTAATCACCTGGCCTCCTTTTGATTTATTTTCTGGTTTTTTTTTCATTTCAATTAAATATTTTTATAGCCTAATTATATTAAATTAGTTTTAAAATTATGGTACAGCAACAAAATTAAAAGAAATAGGTTTGGAAAATAAAAATAGAGAAAATATATGTCTAATCTTGAATTCTCAATAATTTTTATTTTGATCCAAAAATATATTTTGTTTTTTTTTTAATCTTTAACTTTGAAGAAAAAAAAGGAAAAATGTCACCTGACAAATCTTTATTTTTTATATTAACAAGTTTAATTTGATAATGAGTATTTTGATGATGATGGTTTTAAACCATGATCTTGCTTGAAAGATTAGATTTGGATTGATAAATGTTTTTTTTCTAGATTAATTTTATATTTTAAAACTTTTTAGAGAATTTTTTTTTTGATAAATTGATATTTTAGGGTTTAGAAGAATCTTTTAGATGTTAGGGAATACATTTTTAGACAAAAAAAAAATAAAAAATCCTCCACCATTGATTTTATAACCACTATTTTTTTTATGTTATTAAATTAATTTGGTCAATTTATTAAAGTTTCATAATACCATTAAAAATATTATTTTTTTTTTATTTTTTTCAATTTATACAAGCTCATCTTAACTCTTCTCTTGAAACGTTATTATTTTTAGCTGTGAATTTTTAAAATATGTTTAGGATTGTGGTTGTTTTTTAAAATACTTTTTATTCAAAAAAAAATATATCAATAATTTTTTTTATTTTTTTAAAAATTATTTTTAAGATTAATATATCAAAATAATTTGAAAATATTAAAAACATATTAACTTATAGCAACAAAAAAAATTTAAATTTTTTTAAGAATACTTTTAAAATACAGGGCCAAGCACACTTTTAATAATACTTTTAAAATACAGTGCCAAGCACACTTTTAATATATCTCTATTTCATAACCATGATTTGTGCCCATATGTGTTTTTCAAAATCTTTTTTTTTGGTACTCCTTTACCATTTTTATTTTTTTTGCAAACTCTGCTAGTTTTTTAAAAAACCCCAAAATCGAACTACTAAATTCTAAAATCATAATGAAATATACACTAGGAAATGTTGGTATGATGGGACATAGAAGTGCCATTATATATTTTTTGCAAAGAACCCGTTTACAACTTGGAAACTTGCGGTAAGATTGAAGAAGAAGAAAGGAGTTAGTCGAAGAAAACTTCTTATTAAAATACAAATTACGTTCAAAACAAACTAACCAATCATATTTATATTATTCATAAGCTAAAACCCTAATTCTTAAGAATAAAAACTCTAATAAATAATTATAGAGTTAATCGAGAACTCATTTACTGTAAAAGTTCTTAAACTAAATTAGAAAAATAAAAATAACTAGGTAAGAAAAATAATTTTCCAAAAATCTCATGCATCAGAGTTTAAGGAAATAATGCAGCAGCAAAGAATCATAATCACAGCATTGCACATAGAACGAATGTAGTCGATGGCAAAGCCTTAAACGAACAAGGTTGGATATCTTACACCATTTTCCTTCTATAAAATGCTCATTCATGTTTAAATAAACCTATACAATTACTATGATTTCTGTAATGTCAGATGGTCATGAACGTGCACGCTTTGAGAAAGATAAACCCGACAGAGTTCCCTGTTGTGAGAGTATCTAAATCTATACCTGTGTAAAGCAAGATGTAGAAAACTTGGTATCGATGACAGTTGATAGGTGATGTCTCTACCATTCGGACTTTCACAGCTTCTTCTGATAAGCCAGAAACTGGGGGCAAATGCAAAATAAAATATTTGTTACGTTGCTCATACAACTATTGTCATCTGCATGTGAGCATGGATATAGTAGATGTTAACTGAAAAAACGAGCTCACCAGGTGCCCATGAATGCAATTGTTTGTTTTAAGTCCTCCCAAAGTTTCGTGTTCTTCTAAAACTTGCAATTTATCTTTGCATGGATCGATTATACCATGTCTAGAAACTGGAGAGCTCATGGAGAGTGAAAAGTCGAGCTTGGAATTCATATCTTGGACCAAACATATCTGGACTTCATTGGCTTGCAAAGAGGTTTGGAAAGCAACATACTGCAATCAACACAGAATGGATAGCCAATTCTAAATGCAGCAACAGGAGCTCTTAAAATAAAATGAGATGTCATTAATAGAAAACAGGTTTTGGGCTGGAAGAAGAATTACTTGGCACAAGCTCTTAATCGACAAAGTTGGCCTGCAGCAAAGGTATGGGCGCTGCAAACTGGGTACTCTTTGTTCATCAAAAGAAATAAGCATGAGGTTGATATCCAACTGAAATTAAAGAAAACAGGTCAATCATTTTGAAGGAGTAAAGTGATAGCTCAAGGGGAAATAATAACCTAGAAACAAAATAGTTTCACAAAGTCACAGTCATAAAGGTTAGATGCAGAGTCTGTGACTTGGAATACGAAACTGTTTGATCTAGTTTAAAGCTGCAAATAAGTTCCTTCGTTCCTCATTTTATTTAGTCCACGACAAAACCAGCCCTGGATCAACTTTACCTCATTATTATTTTCATCCAAGTTACGTAGATAATCAGCTAACTTAGAGATGCGACTGTTTCGAGCATTTTTTACATTGCTGCCATTTGCACTGCCATACCGGGTGTGACTCCGCATGCCATTTTTGCCCCAGGCAAGCCTTTCTGAGGAGCTAATGAGCCCAGCAGATGCCCCCACAGATTCTTTATTCACTTCTGAATCATTCTCACCACCACTTCCATCTGCATTAAAAGCAGCTGAACACCTCCTGTATCTTTTTGGTTTGACTTCTGCACTGTGCTCATCAGTAGATGATGAATCTTTGCCTCCACCATTTGCATCTTCATTGTCATCAGATCCTTGAAGTTCAGCTATTCGATAATTTCTTCTTCCCCTTGAGTGGGCATGTCGAAATCTACTTGGTGTTCTCCTTGCAAATACTGCTGCTGTTGCTTTAGCTGTTGACCGTTTTCTACTCAGAGCTTCAGCCTGTCGATCAAAAGTCTGGGCAATGGTAGCCTGGATCTGTCCAAATAAGCTTGACATTAAATACTCTCAAGAAATGAATTGGGAGAAGACATATGGCAAGTTTACTGTGAAGGATTCACCAGTGAGGCCTAAAAGACCAACCTCAAAATTGCAAGATTAGTGACTTGTATCATCAAAAATCTGTATTATAAGTCAAGTAAAAGGGTACTGTACACCAGATAGAAACATGAAAGACTAAGACATTTGGATCCACATAGAAATAATAAAGTGTTGAATTACAATTCATGTTTTGACCATTAGAGCAGTAGTCATGCTATTGACTATCATATAGCATGTACACATATGAAGAATGATTTAGTCTTTTGCTTGTGTAGCATTCTTTGGTGTAGTAAATTAAATTAGTCTTTTGCTTGTGTAGTCATGCTATTGACTATCATATAGCATGTACACACATGAAGAATGATTTAGTCTTTTGCTTTTGTAGCATTCTTTGGTGTAGTACATTCAATTCACCAGAAATTTAAAGAATGAAAGACTTGAAACAAAAATTGAATATCTCACCTCCTTATTACGTGCCTTCTCATCTTCTTGGAAAGCCAATTCCTACCACAGATACTCAAGCAACTAATAATTGAATTCCAAATTTTAATGCAGAATCAGATTCTGATTAGGAAGGATCCTATTTACCTCTTCTTCATATTTGTCAATATCTGGATACAAAGCTGCAATTAGTGCATCATAATTTGGGTCATCTCTCAAAGACCTACGACTGGCACAATGTGTGCGGCAAGCTGGGCACTCGTTGTTTCTGTAGTGAATTTTGGTATACATTTTAAATAAGGTGGATTTTTAATCTCAGAATGCCTCCTTTAAAGAGACATTAGCGAGGAAGAATCATTCAAGGAAACAAGATTTTAGTACCCGAGCCGCATAGATTTGTCAATGCATTCCCTGCAAAAACGATGCAGACATTCCATAACTGTTCTTGTTTTACGAATAATCCCTGCACACAGAAAAAGGAGAAATCAATTTTCTAAAAAATAAAAATAAATAAACATTTCCGCTTGCATATAAAGAAGGGAAAGTAGCTATTTTGAATAGAATATATGAGATAATGAGTTTACAAGCAATTAGTGAAATCATTGTGCTATTTATATATCCTAGAGAAAAGTTTTTCTTAAAGAATTATTAAAGAGCAGATAACATCTTGCTATTTGTAATTTAGAATCCATCAAAAGTTATCTCAAAGATACTAAAGAAAATCCCTAAACTCATACCTAGACAGATTGGGCATTGCACTTCCTTCCGTATCTCTGACAACTTCACTACAACATATCTACAAACAGGTGTAAGCACAAACAATGTCAGTCACTAGCATATTCACAGCCAATCATTGATGTCTCTAGTGCTCGGCAATAATTTTTTCTTTCTTCATGCATAAGAATTATTCTCAAACTTGTTGCTTCAGATGCCTGGGATATTTATGAAAATCAAACTTGATTAGTAGCACATTATCTATGGAAAAAAGCATAGTACGCATGGCTGCTCTTAAATGAATTCAACTGAAGTATTAGTCCAAACTATTAGGGTGTAAAAATTATGCAAAATATGAGAAGAAAAAAGCTTGAATGCATATTAAATCCTTCCAGGATTTTAATGACAGAAAATCTACCAAAGAATGCTGAAATCCTAAAGTTATGCTCTAATCTAGAATCCCTTTTTTTTTTTAATAAAAAAACAGTTGCCTTCTGCTAAGCACATGTTTCCTTTCTATTTTCCTTTCTATTCTAAGAATCCAGGAAAATGTTGCATCAGCAACCAGGTAAGTAAACATGTAAAAGACTATAATAAATTGAACAACATCTAAAATCTCACTTAGCCAAAAGTCATTATAGGAGCTGCAGTAGTAAAATTAGCTGGAAAAGTTTATTTTGCAGACACTATTTCAGACTTGTGAGTTCTGCCTCTAATATGCACCTGCGATTCAGCATAGACTTTAGTAAAAGCTACTCGTTGTTGTACAAATCTCAGTTTCAAAAGGAAATGCATGGTATAATACAACTGACACCAATCTAAGTTAAAATGTCATAGGAACAGGTAAAAAATGCTTGTAGATCTCATTAATTAAATCGATAATTTTCCCCGAGTTGTTGACATATACACTACAGACATGAGATTGCATGCTGGTCTAGACTATGCAATCAATAAAAGAACGGCAACCATTTGAAAATTGCATTTCATCAGATCCCAAAACACTAAATCCCGAGGTTTAAAAAATAAAATTCAAACTATTTCGTATACAAAATGTAATCAAAGAAAGAAATGAGATGTTATATACCAAGAAAATTCATCAAATTACAAAATAAATAACTTAAGAGTTCAAAATTGTGACAGCATTGCACAACTCATATGCTTGCAGCTTTGTCAGTATCATCATTCAGCTCCTTGGAAAATGCATATGTATTCAACAGCTCCACATGGTATGGCAAAAATAAAAATAAACAAGTAGAGCACTACGATTCCTCGACTCTCAAATTACAAGAACTTAACATCCATCAAATTGCTTAACAGATAATCCGAAATTATGATGCTGCCAGTTAAACCATTTCTTGGATCAGTTACTTGTTTCGCTAGCTTAACTTAATCCACATCAACAAAGTGCTACAGGAAAATTCACGCTTCATATTCGAAGGGAAGACGAACAAATATATGCAAATTCAACAACCCAGCAAACATGCAAACACCGGAATCCTACCCAGCATATACAAAATTCCCAGCCACGGAAACGAATCCCGAAACGAAACTGCCTGCAATTGTCTTATAACCAGCTACACATATATGGTAACACAAGAAAGCAAGAAACCAACTTTCATGCAACAAAACCAATTGGAGCCAAAATCACGACAACCCCTTAAACCCAACACCAAACTCCCCACGCCATCATAGAGAAATACGCGGTTGAGAATTCAACTATAGGTAGCTAGCCATTGCTAGAAAAGACAAGACAAAACTCGAGAAACCCACAAAGCTTGTTAACTTATACACTGATAAAATGTAATAAAGAAGCAAAAAGTGAAGATCCCAGATAAAAAAGAAGCAGCATAATCGATAAAACAGAGCGATCCAAAACAAGAAAAACTTACTCTTCTTTCACGTCTTCGTTAATACTTGAAGAAGGCTGGCTTCGATCGGATTCTGTCAGAGCAAAAGAAAAGGAAAGCATACTTAGCCAAGAACCGTAATCGAATCCAAAACAAAATGCACCAAGCGAGAACTAGTGCTTGTTGTTATCGTAGAAATATTTGCACACGTACGCTCACCAACACCACCGTCATCATCAATATCGCTTTGAGGCTCTTGCTTTTGTTCATGGTGGTTGCTAGTGCGGTCTTGCTGCTGCCGAAGAAGAGCATCATCTTCCTTCTGGAGGGTCTCGTAGGAACGTTTCTGGGCTGGCATTTTTTTGGCTTGAAAGCCAATGTATATAATAATAGTAATAATAATATTAATAACGAAGCAAAAGAATTGAAGGGGATTTTGTTTTATCGGTGACGCTTTGCTTAATGGTAATGGGTGCTGCTGCTTCTTGATTCTATAGAGAGGAGACAAGCAAGAGATAGTGAAAAGGGAAGGAGGTGGTGATGGAGTACTGCTTGAGGTTTTGGCTTTGACCTTTCTTCGTGTGAGAGAGCGAGAAGATCGGATGGGTAGAGAGGCTGTTTCTCGTGCCAATTGCATCACAGGACTTGTTTCTATTTTTTCCCATTTATTTATACAATTTAGATTCTTTCTATGTATATGAATATTGTGCATCCAAAATATAAGGACTAATTCTAAATTATGAACAAGACTTGCGATGCCTAAATAAATATATTTGGGGTAAAAAAGATATTCATTCATAAATTGCATATAGGAATGATAACTTCATTCGAATTTGATGTGTACCAACTCAAATAAACAAAAAAAAAACTTATTACAAATTTAGATAAAACTCAAAGTTAAAATATTTAAATTCAAATAATACCATACATTATCTAAAATATATTAACATTTTTAAAGTTAATAAAAAATTACATTTACACTAAATTATATATCAATAAATTTTAAAGTAAGTAATTTAATTAATCAATTCTAAATTTATTTTTTAAAAATTATTAGTTTAAATCTTATGAATTTTAAAATCATTAAAAAATTATAGAGTTTATATTTTAAAAGTTATTAATTCAAATTTTATAAATTTTAAAATTATTAAAAAATTATACAATTATTAAGTTCAAAACTTATAAAATTAATTAAATATATAAAATAATTAGTTAAGTATACATAAACTACCCAATATCTCCTAATAAGATATATATATATATATATATATATATAGACAGACTTCCCTTCCCCCCTCTCTTTCTCCAGTGGCTTTTCATCTGAACAGCAGGCGCTAAAGGCTCCTGTGATTCCTCTTGGAGAGTTAATGTCTATTAATTTAAGCTGCTCACACTTTTGCAGAGCGTCCTCCTCATGTCTTGTACTCCAGGCATGATGCGTCCAGCGCCTGCTTGAAAGGCTTCCCTAGGTGCTAGATGCTGTACTTGTAGCTTGCAAAGTTTGCATTCAGAGAGACAAAGAAGTCTTCGTTTCTTCAATTAATCTGTCTCACCTACATTCGAGTGAATATAACACATGGAGCCATCACTCTCTTGTTTTAATGCTGCGGAAACTTCTCTTCATCTTTATTAACTTTGTTTGCACTTACCCAGATCTAGACAAGGCGCTCTCAACTGCGCCCACCACCACTAAAATTCTCTCTTTTTTTTCCTTCAAATTTCAACTGTGAAATTCTATTATTCGGGTTTGTGGTAGGGTTAGGTTAGAGTCCGGTTATGAATATCTGAAACCCAATATGATTTGGGATTGGGTATTTCATACTTATCAGGTCTCGAGTTGAGTACAAGATTGTGTTTGTTTTCTGTTTTCTGCTAGTTTTTATGACTGCGGTGAAAGAAATATAATCAAGTATTTAGAAACAAATCAAATTATGTTTTATATTTTGGGCTATTAAAAAATGAAATACAGTTTTAAAATTTTATTTATTTTTTATTTTAAAAGTATTTAAAAAAATTAAATTTTTTATCTTATTTTAAATTAATATTTTTTAATGTTTTCAGATCATTTTAATATATCTATATCAAAAATATTTTTTAAAAATAAAAAATATTATTTTGATTTATTTATAAATAAAAAATAATTTGAAAAAAAATATTAATTTATCTAGCATTATATACATCACATTCTACATTAATATATCTAGCATTATATACATCACATTCTACTATTGAATTTTAAAAAATTATAATTTATAATTTGGATAAAAATAATTTCAAATATGATAATATAACCTTAATATCCTATATATGTTGTAACAATTATACACATCAAATGATATATTATTTCTCCTTTTCTCTCTATTCGATTGACAAAAAAAAATGAAGAACTTGTAATTCCTTTCAAATCAAACAATAAAATTACTATTAAAATCTATTATTCTTTGGTTTTCAGCAGCATTGCTGTCTATTTTGGGTGGTTCAACCTCTTAAATGATTCATCCTCAAAGCAAACAGCAAATAGCTGGCTGGTTATTTAATATTATTTTTTGACTCATGACTTTAAAAATCAATAATAATGTATTGTGATGTGTTAAAAATAAAATATTAAAAAAATTGAAAGTTAATTTTAAAATGATTTATTCTTTGTTCAATTTAGTTTGTATATATAAAAAGAAGTTTTGGTTTTAAATTAAATTAACTAAATTGTTTAAATATAAATGTGTTATGTTCATTTTATAATTTTTATATTTAATTAAATATAATTTTTTTAGTTTTTTTAATTGAATGTTTTTTTTACCCTTTAATATCTGATTAATTAGAGATTGAATCTCTTTTTTTAAAAAAAAAAATTGATTTTATAAAGCTATTATTATCCTGAATTATAGGTTAATCATAGTTAACCATGATTAAATATATCATTATTTTAATTTTTTTAATATATCATTAGATGTATTATTATTTTAATATATTTTTAAAATATTTTATTTAACATGCATTGAATTTTTTACTTTCTAACATCCTAATATAATTTTTTAAACCACGCAACAAATCTATTTGAGATTATTAGATTAAAAAAGAGTGGAAAATACAGGGGGAATAATAAAGAAGTCGCTCGTGACAAATCACTGGCAGCAACTAATTATTTGTGATAAAAAAAAAGAAGAAAAGTTCTTAGGTAAAAGAGAGGTCGATGAGTCTCACAGACTATTGCATGTTTTTATTTTTATATATTTTTATCATTTTAGTACTTATCTGGTAAAGGCATCATATTTTTGTTATTCCAACCATACATACATGCATGCGGCTCCATTTTTTATCAGATACATCTGGATAAACACAAATGTTGATGTGAATTTGCAGTATTATTTATATTCTTAAAGTTTGAAGGATCACATTTTATTTTATTATATTCAATAATGCCATTAGTTTTCATAATGGATCTTGAAAAAGCTACATGCTCATTATCAATTTTTTTATTTACTCCTAGGCTCTATATTTTGAGCTTTTTTTTTTCCCATTCAGATTGGGCTTAAAAGCAGTCAAGGCCCCTTTTTTTTTAATTGTAGGCTAATTTAATAAAAATATAAATCACCTTAGTTTTTAACTTTATAAAAAAATCACTATACATTGAAATCGGTTAAAATTGAAACAAGAAAATAATCACTTTTTTATGCACATTAAAATTATTTAATTATCCTTGAAAGTAAGAAATTTTAAACTAGCATACAGAGGGCTTTTTTCATATTTTTATACAAGTTTCTTAGTTATAATCGAATTAACTAAAAATAATTTAGTATTTTAATATATATAAAATATTATTTAAAAATAAAAAATAAATAACACATGCAATGCGTGTGAGACATGCTCATGCTTTCTAAGCAACGTGTTGGATAACACGTGCAATGTGTGTGGGACATGCTCATGCTTTCTAAGCAACGTGTGAGGGTGCATATGACGACCAAATAATGGCTTCCAAGGTGGCGTTTAATTCATCTCGGTTATCCCTCCTTTCTTGGGCAGCACACATTACCAACAAATATCTGGTTTGGTATTGGTGATTTTTTTTTTCTCCTTTTATTTCTCTTCTTTAATTTTAACATCTAGCCCTTCAAATTTTCAAAACAGCCAATCAATTTATTTTTCCTTTTCGATTTGATCTCTTTTCTTTTGATTGCTATTTGTTTTAATTAAAATAATTTCTAAAATTAGATTTTTTTTCTTCAATTTTATCCTCTTTCAACATTTTTATATGTGATATTTGATATATATTCTTTTGATCCCTATTTGTTTTATTTGAGATAGTTTTTAAAATTGATTTTTTTTTTACAATTTCACCCTCCAATTTTTTCCCCCTGCTAGATTTGATCTTTATTCTTTTTTTTTTGTTATGTTTTTTTTTTACTTTAGAAATTTTTTTAAATTGATGTTTTTTTATTTTATTATTCAACATCAAATTGGTTGAGTTTAGGTTTAGGATTTTATAGGTTAGAAGTTTGGAAAATTAACTCAAATTTAGGATATGCGGCCAGGTTCGCTAGCAAAAATTTTTAATTGATTTTTTTTTTTTTTGATTTCATGCTCAACATTAAATTAGTTGTGAATTGATCTTCTAAATCAAGTCCAGATGATGAGAATCAACAAACACCACCAAATGATCTATTAGAGGTACTAATTAGACCTATTACAAGGTTTAGTAATAAAAAGATCAAAGAGGAATTTAATGGGATAAGTCAAGATATGTGGGTTAAAAAGTTTCAAATCTCTTAAACTAAACCTTTGTGTACTTCTTGGGTCATGTATGAAGCTATAAGTGGAATTTTGCTATGATTTTAGTTAGGATAAAAATTAAACATCTCAAGCTTTTCATTCATTTATAGTAGGTTTGGTAAATCATTCATAAGAGAGAGAACGATGTGTTTAAAGTCAAACTTAAAATCTGCCAGCAATTAAAGATAGTAAAAAAAGAACTATTTTCCATATGATTTGTTGGTGCTTAAAAGGTAATGATTTAATTACATGTGAAATCCTTATTTTGCAAGGATTCTTTACTTTCCAAGAAGATCAATTAGACAACAATCTTTATTTTGAAATGATTCCTTATACAACAACAATCATTATTATTCAAGGACATTAGAGGTATTTTGACTTTATTTTTTCTAATACACAGTTTTATGTTAATAAACATAATTTTGGATCCAATCATTGGATTTAGTTGAAATGTTTTTAAAAGATTTTAAAAGTCTTATTTTTTATCGGGTTAAATTTTTTTGTAGCTATTTGATGTTAGGAAAGTTTTGTGATAAGGTTCAGAATCTAGTGTGCAAGATTTATATTATTTTTCTAGTTGATTTAGAATTATTTTTCCTATTTTATTATTTTTCTAGCCTTGTTAAGGATGTTTTGTCTTGTATAAATAGGGTTATTTAACTTGTAATTAGCTTTTTTTTGGAAAAATACTTGAATTATTTCATAATAATATTTTTTTTGGCGAGGTCTCTCGTACTATTAGTTCTTTATTAAACTCTTCAAAACTTATCAAATATTAATTGTTTTTGTGGCATTCTTCCTTACATCTTAGTTTTTTTTCGTTATAATCAAATGGTTGACATTTTTCATTCAATAACTTTGGCTTTTTGGTTCAGATAATTATTTATTTAGTTTTTTATCAATATGATTTTAACTTTTTTGGATTGTTTCTATCTTGTTTATGAGTCAGGGGTTCTTCTCCTCTGGGTTTATATTAGTTAGTATCAAATCCGAATGGAAAAACAAAAGACTATAATTGTTAGTTTACGAGAAGAGTCATTCAAAGGGATTTTAATTTTAGAAGGGTGAAAGAATATGCTACCACACCTATAAATGAGTTGGTTGATGAGAATGAAAATAAAAATAAAGAAGCCATGAATTTTGACTAGGCATCATTCAACTAGGATGATAGATTTTGGCAACCTAGGAACTTTGGGGATGGGGGATTTCAGCATGTTGAGAATTTTAGCCATAGAGGAGTAGTATGTTTCAAATAAAAAATTAAGGAACATTAATATATAAATCCTAGCTTTTTAGGGAGGAATGATTCCGAAGCTTATTTAGAATGGGAGAAGAAGATGGAGTTGATCTTTAATTGCTACATCAATTCAAAAGAGAAAAAAATGAAACTAGTTGTAGTTGAATTTATTGATTATGTTATAATTTAGTGGGATTAACTTGTTTTTAATAAGAAAAATAATAATGAGAGACCTATTAATATATGAGATGAGATGAACGTAATTATAATGATGAGATTTATCCCAAATTATTATTGTCAGGATTCATATAAGAAATTAAAAAGTCTAACTTAGGGTTTTAAGAATATAGATGACTTCCATAAAAAGATGAAAGTGGGTCTGATTCAAGCGAATATAATGGAGGATAAAAAAGCTATTATAACTAAGTTTTTGAATGGTTTGAACTATGAGATAACTGATGTGGTGATATTATAACACTTTGTGGAGTTAGAGGGCTTGATTATTGATTTCAAAATAATAATTTATGTGTGGATATATGATTTCACGGGTTACGAGTTTGAGAAATTAACCCAAGTTTAAATGACTCATATGGGTTTGATTTTTTTAAAAAAAATATTAAACTTATAGTTTTTCAGTTTTGTCTTTCTACATTTATTTAATTAGAGATCAAACTTCATTGTTTTTTTTTTTAAATTCTATATGATTTTTCACAAATTTTGAAAATAACTCGGGTTATATCAGGTCTTTTTATTTGTTATTATTCGTTAAATTTATTTTTTAAAGAAATTTTTTTGAATCAAATTAAATTAATTAATTAAATATAAGTATGTTTTTAAATCAAATTAAATTAATTGATTAAATATAAGTATTAGATATTCACTTTATGATATTTGTTCAGTTTGTTTTCCAGATGGTTGCTTTTGTAGGGCTTGCGACCTCTTTTAATGTTATTGTCCTAATGTTTCACATTAGTGTTAAAATCATCTTGATAAGCTCTTTTTAGTGGTAAAGTGATGCCCATGATGGACCAATAATGAGTCTCCAAATATGCCTTTTCTTTTCTTTTCCTTCCGAGCACAACTAATATGCCTTTTCTTTTCTTTTCTTTTCCTTCCGAGCACAATATTGACAACTAAATTTTTATGGTTAATTATGACAATTTTTTTGTTCTCTCTATTTATTAGTGATGACTTTTTTAATCATATTATTAAATTAACCGAGCTTATTAAATTCATTTAATTAAATAATTTATGTCTCAGAGTTTTTTTATTTTTTTGAAAACGCTATCACCACCTAAATATTTGTTTTATGCTAGAAAAAATTTAGATTGGTCTATAATGTAATGTGAACTACTTATCTAGTTTAGCAACTAAAACCAATATTCAATTTATCTCATTTGAAATTGTCTTGCCATACCTCCTCTTAATCATCTATATATCATATATTCTTCATCAAAACTATTTAATTTTGTCATTTGTTATTTAGTGTCATTGAACTTTATGTAAATAATATGTAATATTTAAGTTCATTTCAAATAGATATTTTTATTATTGATATTAATGAATAAAAGATATTTTGATTTCTAACAATATTGATATTAACATTTTTTTTTTCGCATAATAGTTTGTAATGTAATAATATGTATATGTAAATAAATATATAGTTGTCAACTCTAATCCAATTCATTGAATAATCCAAAAACCTAATAATCTAGGATTTGGTAAAAGTTTAAATCAAATAAGGGATTGATCTTATCAAATCCCGCATAGGTCAAAACATGGCTTTGATTAAAAAAAATAAAATTGTTTGCTTATAATAGGATTGAAACCTTGGTTTTTTTATTAATTAAATCTTTTTATCAACTCATTAAAATTATCATATAAAAAAATTTAGTTTTGATATTATATTTATAATTTATCATTATAATTGATTTATTGAGTTAACTTACTTATCAAATAAGCTATCTTACGACCTGATAACTCAAGATCTTAGTCAAGTTAGCCTATATTTTATAAATGAGTAAAGATAAACAACAATTAGCTATCATTGGGACATAATTTTTGTTTCATACCTTTATTTTACTTCTGTATTCTTCAAATATATATGCTTATATTTATCGGTTGTTGGATGTAATAAATACTAAAAGAGTTAAATATAATTATTTTAGAGAAAAATAATTAAATGTATTTATAATAGTGTAACTATTCTAATTAATAAAATAATTATATTTATTAACATCAACAGTGTAACTATTCTAATTAATAAAATAATAATAATAAAATAATTATATTTATTAACATCACCTAAACCCCACATAAAAAACATTTTAGATAAGTTTTAGATTACTACGAATTTTAATAGTAAAATTACAAGTTTGCCTTTACTTGTGAAATAAAAAAAGTTGGTATTGAGGGGTAAAATGGTCTTTTTACAAAGTTAATTTGTCATTCTTCATTTATTTAGAGGCAACATTTTCTTTTTTATTTTTTTAATAAAAATAAAATTATTGTATTAACTTTAAAAGTTAAAAATCACAACCTCTAATCTAGGGGCTTTATAAAAAATTCAATTCCTAATGAATAGTGAAATCATTTCGTTGCTCTTGCCATTCAAATTTCTTAACATTAAGTTTAGGGTTTTGGTAGTAATTTTCTAATAGCTTTTTCATTATTATTATTTAGTTATAGGGGAATTTAAGTATTTGTAAAAATAAAATAAAAAAGAAAACAATTGCTAAGAAATGCCAAGCATGTGTCAACCATTTTGTTGTATTTAGGCAATATATGCTACTAATATCGGTAGTCATAGTCAGGCTTCTATCATGTCATCTAATTTATCTCGGCATCTTCTTTCTCATTAGATGAAACATGTATGGTGGTTTGGTTTGATTTGGTATGTATATTTTGTTTTATTTTCTCTCTCATTCGCCTTAATTTATGTATAGTCTCTTGAAAAAAATACATTTGCTCTTCAATTTCTTTTCCTTTCATATTTAGTTCATCTTTTTTTAATTACAAATATTAAATTTAAAAAATTATTTTCAATTTAATCATTCTTTAATTTTTTTCATCGCTTAAATTTAATTTTCATTCTTTTAATTGCTATTTTTATTTTATTTTAGATAATTTATAAAATCAATTTTTTTTTTGTGATTTCATTCTCCTTTAATTTTTTTCTATCATGTTTTATCCTCTTTCATTTAATTACAAATTTTATGCTTTTGATAAATTTTTTAGATTAACATTTTTTAAAATTTTATCCCTTATTAGGGATTTACCTTCTTGATTAAGCCTAAGTATGAGATTTCATGGGATGTAATTTTTTTGATGATTTTATTCTTCAACATTAAATTGATTGTAAATTAACTTTCTTGACTAAGCCCTAGTATGAGATTTCATGGGTTGTGATTTTGAGATATTAACTCCAATTTAAGATATTCACCCAAGTTTTCTTTATTTTTCATGCTATTAAATTAGGATTGCCTTTTGTTATATTATTAAATCAATTGAACTTATCTTTTGTTTCTTTCATGTTATTTTGGAATATTATCATAACATTTCCTTGATATTTTTCTTTTATGTCTAGAGAAAATTTCCCTAGCCCTTGTTGTTGTGCCAATTATCGATGTAGATTTTGTTATTGACTGAAAAATTAGATGAACTAGTATTAAGGGGTGAAATAGTCTTTTCACGAGGTTAATAAGTCATTCTTCATTTTTTTTGGGCAACACTATCTTTTTTATTTTTAAATAATAGTAAAAGTATTGTATTAACCTTTAAAAGTTAAAAATCTTTTAGCCTTGATTTTAAGGGCTTAATGACTCCATTGCCCTTACCATCTAAATTGTTTAGTCTTGAGTTTAAGGGCTTGATAATAATTTCATATTGGTTTTTTGTTATTGTTATTGTTATTTAATTCTAGGGGTATTTTAGTATTTGTACAAATAAAATAAAAAATAAAAAATTTGCTGATGCGTGTCAAGCACGCATTAACCACTCCAACATATTTGTGCAACACTTGCGGGTGATCATGATGGTTGTAACCATGTTTGTTTCTTCTTTGATGGTGCATGTATGGTTGTTCGGTCCAGTTTGGTGTATATTTTTGTTCCCTATATTTTATCTCTTTCACCTTGTTTTTTGCACCATCCCTTGAAAAAATCACTTCAACCCTTAAACTTCTTTCACCTTTAAATTTAGTCCTTTTTCTTTTAAATGTAATTTTTAAAATTTTAAATTATTTTAAATTTCATTATTTTTAATTATTTTTATCTCTCAGATTTAGTTCTCATTCTTTTAATTTTAATTTTAATTTTATTTTAGATAATTTATAAAATTGATTTCTTCTTGTGATTTTATATCCTTCAATTTATTTTATTCATGGGTTGGAATTTTAGAATATTAACTCAAATTTAGAAGATTTATCTAGGTTTTCTTTGCTTTTCATATTATTAAATTAGGGCTATATATGTACTATTAAATTAATTGATTCTATCTTTTGCTTCTTTCATGTTATTTGGGAATGTTATGCTAATATTGCCTTAAAATTTTTCTTTTTGTGTCCAAATTTTTATGTTAATTGTCGATGCAGGTTTACTAGAGTCAATTTTCTTTCTCTCTTTTAATTTTATATTTTAATATAATTTTAACTTTTAATATTTAGTTAATTGTAATTGGACTTTCTAATTGTTTCGGTTTAGGTTTTATGGTTCTATCATATCATTTATTATAGGTTTTGTAGGTTAACAACAATTAATCTAGATTAATTTGATGTATTGATGTTTTAATATTTCTTTTTAAAAAATATTTCTTTCAATATATAATAGATTAGCCTGTTTGACAATGTGGTTGTGATTGTTTTTTAAAGTATAGTATTGCCTTAAAATTTTTCTTCTTGTGTCCAATTTTTATGTCAATTGTCGATGCTAGAGTCAATTTTCTTTCTCTCTTTTAATTTTATATTTTAATATAATTTTAACTTTTAATATTTAGTTAATTGTAATTGGACTTTCTAATTGTTTCGGTTTAGGTTTTATGGTTCTATCATATCATCTATTATAGGTTTTGTAGGTTAACAACAATCAATCTAGGTTAATCTGATGTATTGATGTTTTAATATTTTTTTTAAAAAATATTTCTTCCAATATGTAACAGATTAGCCTGTTTGAAAGTGTGGTTGTGGTTGTTTTTTAAAGTATTTTTCATTCTGAAATATATATTTTTTATTTTAAAATATATTAAAATAATATTTTTTTTATTTTTTAAATATTATTTTTGAGATGAGCGGATCAAAATGATCCAAAACACAAAAAATAATTAATATTTAGAAAAAAAATATATTTTTTTCTGAAGTTTTTGGAAATATTTTAAAAATAATTCAGCCACCATGCTTTTGGCAAAAAATTGGCTTCGGATAAAAAAACTAGTCTTTCCCTTTACCACGACTCATGTCAGATCTTGGATGCATTACGTATCACTACATTCGTTTTACTATTATGACATGTTGAATTAGATGCACAGATCATGTAATGATCCATTACATTTCTATTTTTGATTATCCAATTTTTTAAATTATAATGTGGTGGAGGACTGCAATCATTATAATCCATTACATTTAAGCATTATATATAAAAAAAAACTATATAATAAACCATTATATAATTAAGAGTAATCATGTAAAAATTTAATTGCAAAAAAAAATGTTTATTATAAAAACTAAACTATAATTTTTATAAAATATAAGGAAAAAAAAATCTCAAACAAGGACCAATTATAAATTCAAATAAAATATAGAGGCTACAATGATTTTTTTTTTAAATATAGGAGTAAAATGAAAATGTGTTCATTATATTACACATTTAATTGCATTACACTAATTGCCTTGCACCTCGAATTTCTGAAATTTGATGTCATCAATCCTTCCGCACGAGCAAAAACACAACAGGAACAGTTAAAGTCAATTCAATCGAAAAACACATTACTAAGTCACCAACTCTACTCGTTCTTACACAAAACAATCTCATGGGTTTGCCTGAAATCGTTGATGTTGCCCGTAACTTCGCTGTCTTGGTCAGAATCCAAGGCCCCGTAAGTCCCTCAATCACCTATACACAAATCTGTGCTTTCATAGGTTGACAATGAATATGTGTGTGTTTTCGTGTGTTTCTTTAGGACCCCAAAGGACTAAAGATGCGAAAACATGCTTTTCATCAATTTAAGTGAGTGAATTTATTTTTAAAAATGTGATCTTGGAATACAAAATTGCCTTCTTTTTCATTTCAATATATTCTTATTGAATTTTCTTTATCTGGGTTCGTGTAGTTCTGGCAAGACAACACTTTCAGCTTCTGGGCTGTTATTACCTGACACCCTTTATGATGCTGACTTGGCTAACCGGATTTTGGAGGGTAAAAGCCAGGGTCTTGGGTTGGTAGTCACAGTTGCTTCTGTTGTTGAGCCTTTTTTGTCATCAAAACATAGAGAGGGCATTTCTCAGGTTTGAATTACTTCTATTTAATGTGTAATTGGGTTTGTTTTGTTGTTTTTGGATTTTTTTAGGTGAATTGCTGGGATTATTGTTTGATTGCAGGGTCCGCCCGAGTTGGTTCCTGGTGCTCATGTTGATGTTATGGTAGAGGTATGAGATGATACTGTGCTAGTTGTTAACTTGGTTGAAGTGATTAGTAGCTGGAGTTAATGTGTTTTATCTTGCAGGGAAAGTTGGGTTTGAGGAAAGATGAAGATGGGGGTTTGGATAAAGGAGCTTCTTGCTGGCTAAGTGCACACCTTATTAGATTGGTAGGCATTTTGAGTGAGTTATCTGTTTAGCTGAACATTGAAGAAGCCTCAGAGAGAATCAATATGTGCTTGTGTAACAGCATTGAAAACTAGTTATCTAACACTAGCCAACTAATTATTAGATTCTGAATTTCAGTTGGTTTGTTGTGTGCTTTTTTCAGTAAAGTGGAGCATGATGTTTTTGTTAGATTCATCAATGCATGTGATAGCTAAGTGTGATACTAGTTGTCCTGGGACATGAATTTGGCTGTGTTTGGCATGCAAATTCATTACTTGTGGGATGGTTTTTACAGTATTTGAAGGCTAATGGTAATGAAAAATTCAATTTTGTTGTTTTTCATGGGATCCAAAACTGATTCGATGCAAATTTTACTTTTCCATGATAGCCTTAGTTTACATTATCAATCAGTAAGATTTAATTGATGTTTAGAGGTAGGGAGTGAATTGATGTTCAATTTCGTGTATGCCAGATTTCAAATGCATCTTAAACTTTGATAATTAATGGATGTTATGTTTGTGTTGGAACTTCAACAGCACTGTCAACTGAGCATATTAAATGCTTCTTGTTTCCAGTATTGGAAATTGCACTTCGTACTGGTGTTCAGTGTTATTAAGATGTTTAAATTTCTTGCTCATTACTACTACACAGCATGTTACTAATCGATCAATTCTCCATGAAGGTTGATGTTCCTGTATCTTCCCTTGCCCTTCAATCACTTGTTGAAGCTTCTTCAGGCTCAATGGACCATGGATGGGAGGTTGGTTGGTCTCTGGCCTCACATGAGAGTGGTCCTCAGCCTTTTATGGATGTTGGCCAGACACAGGTTAGTAAGGGATAATGTTTTTGCAATGGACTATCTACATCTAATTTGAACGTATGATATATGGGATAAATAATGCTGAATCAATCATCTCAGACTGAGCATGGAAATGCTTCTACTGTGGAGAGCCACAGGCATGCAAGGGGAGGATCTAGCAATCCAAGTATTATGGGCAGGTTGACCACAAGGGTTGCTATTCTTGGTGTTTTCTTACATTTGAAGGTAAAGTGTACCTTTCGTTTTTCTGTTTCCTTTTTATATGCCACCTTAGAGAACCCATCTACATGATTTTTGTGTTGTTATAATTTCTTTACATCTACATTATATAATATAGACTTGGAATTTATCATTTAGGATCTGCCCAGCTTTAAAATATTGGCATCAAGAAAAAGGGGGGATTTTCTTTTAGCAGTGGGTTCTCCTTTTGGTGTCCTCTCACCTGTCCACTTCTTTAACAGGTATCATTCTTTGCTTTACCATCTTGTTTAATGTCTACACTTGGTTTGGATTCTTAGATCTCATTTCTGATGATTTGTTTTTGTCAAAAGCATGATACAGCACATAAATCTGGTATTTGCAACGTCCATTCTTAAATGTCCATATAGGTGGCACTTCTAGTTTGGTTGATATAGAGCATTAATACTAAAGGAGATCATTTATTTACTCTATGTTTTAGTGTAGAACAGATAATGAATGAAATATCTATATTCTGTGGTCATCTAGCGTCCTGAAACTAAACTGGATTCAACGTGTGTCTGTGTGCATACGAGGTGTGTAGTTAGAAAAAATTCCATTTGCACTCAATTGTGGTATTGCTACCTCATGCTGAACCTGAGTTTCATTGTCAAATTCTTTTGATACTTTCAGCTTGTCAGTGGGATCCATTGCCAACTGCTATCCTCCTAGATCATCTGACATATCATTGCTGATGGCTGACTTTCGGTGTCTTCCAGGTGCAAGCATTTCAGTCATATTTTCTGTGGCTCTTTCATCCTTTATAATTCTGATTCCATTTTGATGCTAAATATGCCAGGAATGGAAGGTAGTCCAGTTTTTGGTGAAAATTCAGATTTCATTGGCATATTGATTAGACCATTGAGGCAAAAGAGTACCGGCGCTGAAATCCAGGTGACTTGGAATAATTCTCAATTTGAATGTTTAAATTATCTGATAGTTAACAGATCACACAAATTCTAGCCTTGGGTGACAGCTGGTGATTCCGTGGAAAGCCATTGCAACTGCTTGCAGTGACTTGCTGCTGAAGGAGCCTCAAAATGCTGAAAAAGGGATTCATATTAATAAGGAAAACTTAAATGCTGTAGGGAATGCATACAACCCTAAGTCAGATGGATCCTTCCCTTACAAGTATGAGCATCATAATTCTCATTGCCCTTCCCCACTGCCAGTTGAGAAGGCTATGGCTTCTATTTGTCTTATTACCATCGATGAAGCTGTATGGGCATCTGGGGTTCTGCTTAACGATCAAGGTCTGATACTCACAAACGCTCACCTGTTAGAACCTTGGAGATTTGGGAAAACAACTGTAAATGGTAGAGAAGATGGAACCAAATCAGAGGATCTTTTTTTTCCACCCAAGGAATTTTCTAGATATAGTGAAGTTGATGGCTACAGGAAGAGTCAGAGGTTGCCACCAAAGACAATGAACATTGTGGATTCTTTGGTGGCTGATGAGAGGAAGGGATACAAATTGAGTTTGTCTTACAAAGACCGTAGAAATATACGTGTTCGTTTGGACCATGCTGACCCTTGGATTTGGTGTGATGCTAAAGTAGTGTATGTTTGTAAGGGACCACTGGATGTTGCCCTTCTGCAGCTTGAGCATGTTTCAGATCAGCTTTGCCCTACCAAAGTGGATTTCAAATCTCCATCTCTGGGATCGAAGGCGTATGTCATCGGACATGGACTATTTGGACCCCGATGTGGTAAATTCTTGACTGCCTTAAATATTTCTTCTTAGATTTATTCTTTCAGGAGTGTTTCTTTCAATTATTTTTCTATACCTGTGTCTTTCTAAGCCTCTGCCAGTTGAAGAAGAACTTAAAAAATCTGGCTTTAGCTGTTATAAATAAATGTGATTGACTACTCTTCTAGACATTTTTTGGCTTTTCCCCTTCTCAAAGCCTACTTTGCTACCAGTGCATCCTTAATTGAGTTCTACTTTGAAAATGGTTTGTTTAAATTTTTTTTTTTGTATTGTCATGCTGGACTTTAACTAATGCATGATGTCATAATAGTCGGCCTACCCAAAGCCAATGTGTCATTTCGTGCACATTCCATCCCCACCACTTCTTAACTTGTTCTGGTAAGATCATCTCTCCACCAGTGCAGTTTGTTGTTTGAATCACTTGCTTTAGTTATGAAGTGTATCTTGTTTTCTATGAATTGTTAAATAAATGTTGTATGATATACTGTATTTCAAGATAGGTGGCCTTAACCTCCAAACCAGCTTTAGAAACTTTCTGAATTGGGTTATAACTTTTCAATCGTTCTGTGTGTGTGCTGCAAAGGAATATAACACAAGAACACTGACCTTTTTATTTTATTTTATTTTTAGAACAGCTATGGTTCTAAATCCATATGGTGGTAATGAGTCCATATCATTTATTGCTTTTGGCTTTCTGCTGAATTGATACTTGCTATAGCTAGTCAACTTTGAAGATTCTCCTGATTTGTTTTTTGGCTTTACTTCATGCTTTTTGTTGAATCTGTTTATGCCTTGAAATTTCAAGGTTCCTCCCCCTCTGTTTGCTCCGGAGTGGTATCAAAAATAGTCAAAACAAAGGCACCCCAATATTGTCAATCCCTTCAAGGAAGGAATTCACACGTTCCAGCAATGCTTGAAACAACAGCTGCTGTCCACCCAGGTGGTAGTGGTGGTGCTGTCATTAATTCAGAAGGTCATATGATTGGACTTGTTACCAGGTACAGTTGCTTTATTGTTTTTTCCTTTTCGCTGTTGTTAAATGGTTCAATGTGAGTGGTTGTTGGTTATTGTGTCACAATGGAAACTGTCTTCCTCTTAGTATGAGTCTATAAAATCCATCTGAAGTTTGTGCTGGTTGCTTATGGATTTGGTATGATGGGGTATGCTTGACAGAAAAATGACAGGAAAGACATAATGAGACATACCTGCATTGGTCAAAAAATATTTTTGCTGTATAGATGTTATCAATTTGATGGAGGGAACACATTTTTCTGTATTATGAGCTCTCAAGCAAGTCTTCTTTCTTGGGTTTTTTTTTTTTCGTCCCTCATTTTCTCCTAGTTAAGTTCTCCAGTTCTTGCAGATTGAACTTCTTTATTTAATAAGAGATATAATTCTTTATTTAATGAGATATATTCTTGGTATAGCAATGCAAGGCATGGTGGAGGAACAGTTATACCGCATCTGAACTTCAGCATTCCATGTGCAGTTTTGGCGCCTATCTTTGATTTTGCAAAAGGTTGTTCATCTAAACATTGGCTTTGAGAACATGTCAATCATGAAATGAATTAATCTTATTCCCACATTATTTAGATTCTCAAGCTTATCATTGCAGAGTGATATGCTTCATTAATTAATGACCACAAACACCAAAAAGATTGTTTTTTTTTTTTTAAATCACATTTCGTAGAGGTTATTAAAATTTGTGGTTCTATGTTTTAAATCACATTTCTTAGAGGTTATTAAAATTTGTGGTTCTATGGAACTCATAGTCTTTCCATGAATTAGTGTTGGGGAATATAGCAACTATAGGATCAAATTGATATGTGATACATGATGAATTTATCCATTTCATTGTTTTTGCAAGTTGGCTTTGTTGCTGGCTGTAGTATATGCAGGTAAAGCATGCTTGTGGATGCTGACAAATTTGTTTTTCTCACGACAGAAATGCGGGATATAGCACTTCTGCAAAATCTTGACCAACCAAATGAAGACCTTTCTTCTGTATGGGCATTAATGCCACCTCTCCCCCCCAAACCAACCCCTCCTTTGTCTACTCTGCCAGAGTCAATATTGCAAGATAATGAGAAACAAGTGAAGGGTTCTAGATTTGCCAAATTCATTGCTGAAAGAGACAAGCTTTTTAGAGGTTCAACTCAACTAGGCAAGGCCGGGAGCATTTCAAACGTGATTTTCCCCAGTAAGTTATGACATTGCAAGCTGGATAAGAATGAACATGTCAGGGGCAGGCTATTGAAGAGTGGATTGGTCAAGAAGTATGCTCCTGCAAGTCGAGGATTGTAACATAATAGAAATTCAAAGGCACCCAAATAATGTTGCTGTACACTAAACAGCACTATCCCTCTCTGTTTTCTGTATGCTATTTATGTTTCGTGATTAGAATTCCAAATTTGAAATTCTTTTTGTCATAGTTCGATTCAATTTAAGGTCAGAGTTTCCCTAAACACCTCTTATATCAGTTGCAGGAATTCCTTCAATTTATGTTCATTTTCTCCGACAATTTGATCTTGCGCCTGAAGTTTTTATTAGAATAGATGATTAGACATAATGTATCAAATAAATAAATAAAACATGCTTTGTAAAACCCAAATCTAGGTTAGCAAGTTGATATTAACAAAATTCTTCTATTTTCTTTTCTTGTAATTGAAGAATGAAATTAGGCTAAATGTTGTTACACTAAGAGGTATTTATGCAGAATACATATCAAACATGTACGGAAGTCAATTACACAATAGGCCTAGAATCTAAATCGAAAAATAAAAATCAATATATACCAAAATATCCATGTGTTAAGTTGGGAGAACATAACACTTTTACCTAAACAGGATTTTAGGTAAGTCAAGATATGATTCATTGCAACATTATCTGTATATAATATGTTAAGTCTTGCATGAGTTGGATAGATGAGCTACCTTGCCAACCTTTGACACCTCTCTTTATTTGTTGGGACCTAACGTAAGTAGAAAGCGAGACCATGGCTCATCTCACTAGAAGTATCCACAACTTTATAGGTAGAGTTATTAGTTTCGGCCAGGAGATCTAATATTTGTTTCCAAAGAAAAAGTCCTTTCTTGGATCGAGTTACTCAACGCTGAAGAAATATTTTAAAGGTCCAAGTTTTTCATCTTAAATTCCTCGATCAAGTAGTTTTGAAGCTTCTTTATATCACTTATGTCATTTTAATGCAACAATCATGACATCAATATAAATAATAAGATTGTAATATTAACACCTTTTCTTTTATGGAAGAGAGTGTGATCTACTAATGCTTGCTTAAAACCAAAGTGATTTAATCTGCCAAACCAAGTCCTTGACAACTACTTAAGTCTATGTACCTTTTTATCTTGTATGTTTTACCTCATTCTAGTATAAATCTTAGAGGAGGATTTATATACACCTCTTCCGACAAATCATTGTGAAGAAATACATCTTTCATATCAAATTGTTATAATAGCTTATCCATGTTAACTATAAGAAAGAGTATAACTCTAACAATGTTTATCTTTTTTTTTTAGATTAACGTGGGGGCCCGGGCCAGCTGGCGGGCACCACGACTAATCCCACGGGCCCTGAAGTTAACGACCATGTAAGCCTCCAGTGACCATCATATGAGCAATCAATGACTCGAACCTGAGACCACAGAGGGAGCAAACCCCTTGATCCCAAGTCCTTATCACTTGGCCACCACCTAGATGGTTTAACAATGTTTATCTTAGCCATATAAGTATAAGTTTCTTAATAGTCAATCTTAAAACTATAGGTGTAACCCTTGACAACTAATCTAGCTTTGTATTTAGTAAACTATCCTATATGACTTCATCATAAAAATTCATTTATAATCAATTGTTTTCTTTTCTTGAGTTAACTTGACTATCTTTTAAATAGAGTTATTTTAGAGTGCTTTTATTTCCTCAACCACAGTAAACTTCCAATCAAGATCTCCAAGAACTACCTAAAAAGAATTAGAAATAGACATATAAGACAACTAGAAGGTAAAAAATAAACGAGACATAGACAAATAATAATAAGAGATAAAAACAAATATGAGATAAATGACACTGAAAGATGATACGAAGAAGCCAAGTCTATTAGGCTCTTTACAAACATGAAAAAGATATATCCTATCTTGATAGTTAACTTATGATCTTAAGTTGACAAACTCTAAAGATACATATTATAAATTTATAGAGAAAAGGGACACATATCTCATAGTGAATTTCAAAATAGTTATCTAATGGCATGGTAATATCATTAAGAAGGATAATTATATTCATATTCTTTATATATAACCCTTTTAAAATAATTAAGTGGGCTTACTTTTTTCAGGTTTAGATACAACTTTTATAAAATAAAAAAAGATCATTCTTCATCTAAAATAACTTAATCTTTTTTCTTTCTTGAAATCAGCGATATATTTTCCACCAACTATAAATGTTCTTCCTCTTTACTACTAATTTCTCATGAAAGAGGAATGAGAGACACATTTCTAGAAAAATAAAATACTTGTTCATAGAAGTAAACATCCATAAATATATAGTATTTACTTACAAAAGGATGAAAATATTTATCTCTCTTTTGAAAATTAAAGCAACCAAGAAAAACACACTAAAAAGCATGAGGATTAAGTTTATCTCAACAAAAAAAATGAATATAAACATAATCTCTATAACTAAAAATCTTATGATGAAGATTAAGAGTAGAAGCAACAAAGTGAAAACTTGATAACATCTTCAAAGAAGTTTTATGGTCAGTAATATAGGTAGACATCTTATTAATAAAGAAAACAATAGTCATGACAATATTAATCCAGCAATATTTAGGAACATACATAGTACAACTTAATATATGAGCTATCTCTAGGAGATTATGGTTTATATGTTATATTATATCTTTGTATTATGGTGCGTATACAAATTGTCTTGTAAAGGATGCTATGGATCTTAAAAAAAAATAAGAAAAAGATTGATTTATAACTTATGACCATTGTTATAATGAAAGACCTGAAATTAATAATGAAATTGTGTGATAATCATTTTACAAAATTAAGGAATAACATATATAAATTACTCTTAGATTTTAATAAATAGACCCAGCTTAACCTAGTGAAATTATTAATAAAAAAATAAAATATTTATGACTTGAAGTAGTAAAGGTAGCAAAAAGACCCTGAACATCAATATAAACATTTAAAAAAACTTTAATCTTTTATTAAAATTTACTTTAAAAGGAACACAATGATTTTTAGCATAAATGCATTACTTATATTGTTAGCTAGAAATAGAAATATCATAAAATATATTTTCTTAGTAAACTTAGAAAATAAATATTTTAAATACAAAAACAAAGGATGACATAACCAACAATGCTATAAAAGATATTTTTTCCATGTTAACTTCTCTTTCTTTACTTGAAGAAATGGAACGAACTCATAATACAATACCATAACTTCTTTTACATGTAGATGACAATACTACAAGAAACAAAACAAGAATAAATAACAAAATTTTTTATCAAATAGGATCACACCACAAATCTTAATTTTTTATTATTGAATATTTCACTACATAAAAATTCATAAAAAACTCTATATTATAACTCTTCTAGGTTGCTTATATATTAGTAAAAAGTTCTAAACAAAATTGAAAAAAATAATAAAAGATTTCTAATCCAAATAAGAAAAAAAATCTTAAATTAACTAGAAAAAATTAACAAAGCCCAAACAATAATTTTTAGATCATATTTGAAGGTTTTCCCCAACTCTAATGGGTATGCAATTTTAACCCTAAATAAATAAGACCTTTAGAATATTTTAGAAATTTTTTAGCAAGTTCAAATGGTTGGATTAAAATGTATGCTTGTCAATATAAAATTGTGCATTAAAAAAAAATATTTCATGTTATTCCCCATGTAAAATGGTGATTCTATAGAATTTGATGGAGTTAGAGTAACAAATATAGAGTCTAACATATGCTAGTAGACTAACTTGAGTGGTAAAGGTATGTTAATCTATGACAAATGCATTTGAGTAGTTGATACTATAACAAAACTTGACTAGTCCACATAACTAAGATTTCCCACTTAAAAGCTTTTGATTAATCTATTGTCATTGTTCTGGAACCCATGATACAACCTCTAATTTTTTCTATTTTGATAGCTTGTTTAATTCTTTTGGTAATCCTCACAGTATTAAAGAATTGTTGAGCTAAGTTCCCTATCAGATATTTATAATACATGGATATAAAGATGTTTTCAAACAACATCATGATTTTTGTTTCTATTAGCAAAGGTTAGACATGTGTTGTCTTATCTTATTATTTTTGCGTATATACCCTTGCAGACTCTTGATCTCCCCTTTCTATGGCCATCAGACTGGTTTTGTCATATGTAATTTCAAAATTGAATATATATTGCTTCAATAAGGCATATACTAGATCCTTCCATTTATTAATCTTGGTACTATTCAGTGAGATTATCTTGAAAGAAATAGATTAACATTTTATCAACGTGGATAACTTTAGCCATCTTATGTTTTCAACCATCTTATGTTGCAGTATGACTAGAGATGAGTGTTCTAGCCCAATATACTTAATAAAATCCAACACTTTGAACTCCTTGAGTACCACAATATTTGGAATCAAACAAACTTCAGTTACTCATACAGGGTCAGTTATATCATTTACTTTCATTGCTCTCAATCTTTTTTTTATAACACAAAACTTGCTATAGTCTATAGGATTAACAAATCTATTATAAAAGGGTTTTTTAGTTGTTAAATCCATACTGATTAGAATAGCTAGACAACGACAATAGTGATGTTGGAGTTTTTTTTCTCTATTAACCTTTGGCATGCTATATATATATATATATATAGTTAGCAAATAGAAAAAATAGGCCAATAATCAATTTATGAAGCACTTAGAATCTTTACAGAACCATTGCTAGTCATTAATGGATTTTTCACATTGTACCATTTTCTCACATCATTTTGATTCTCCACAATCTCCTTCTTTTCTTTCTTCCCTTCATTCTTTATAATTTGGAAGAAAAACAACATGTTCTTACCATAGTTCTAAAAAACTACCACCTCTTTTCTAGACGGTAATACTATATGTTTCCCTTTCATATTAATGGTATATGTATTATGCCGTCCGTTATAAGCAAAACCCCTATCATATTTGTATGATCTACTTAATAGTAAATGACATGTATTTATAAACATCACATTACACCAAACATATGAAAACATTTGTTGTCTATAGAAAAAAAAAAACAAGATAATGTTTATCCATGATTACCTTGCTATCTCGATTTAACCACTTTAATTTGTAAGGCCTATGATGTTTTTCTATCTTGAGCTGTATTTTTTTTTAATCTTTACTGACATTATATTCTCACAACTACCACTATCATCAATGATCAAATTACATACCTTGTCTTTGATGATATAAGTTGAACGAAAGAGACTCGTGTGTAGCCAATCCCTACCTAAATCACTCTTAAAAGCAAACATGTTTTTCAAAATGTCTTAGGTTCCATCACCTTGAAAAACCTCTCTGTTGTCATTTAAAACAAAATCTAGATGAAGAAACCTAAGTTCTTCTACAAATAGATTTTTATCCAGATGACTCTTTAGTTTATGAAACTTAATGTTCTTCTACAAATAGATTTTTATCTAGATGACTCTTTAGTTTATGAAACTTAATAATTCAAGGTACCAACTCACCACATCTAAAAAACTTCCATTTAAAACCAAATCTAGATAAAGAAACCTAACTTGTGAATTGTTTAGCTATTGATATACCTTGAATGAACAATTTTTATTTGTTGGTGTATAACTCCCTATTATTCTAGTTAAACCAAAAGCCATATCTATTAGTTATAATAGGAACCTATTATTTCTCCAAAGTATAAGTCTACTTATAGGCTTTTGAAATTATCTATAAAGATTGCAAACATAATATATTCTAGATAAATCGTTGAAATTCATTTAAATACTTGACAACAAACCGCTTTTTCATTTATGACATATCATCACTAGCTACCAGTTTATAGAAATTATTAGTGTATTCAAGGGCGGAAGTAAGAGGGCAAGCAGGGGCCCGAAGCCCCCCTTGTAAGACATTTTTTTTATTATTGGGTAATTAAGTGTGAGAAGGTATTATATTTTTTATTTGAAAGAGGTGAGCTGATTATAGTAATTAAGTGTAATGTTACTTTTGGTTTCCTTTGAATTTAATCTTGAACTATGTGGAAAGAAAGAAAATATAAAGTCATTACTTTTTGCAACCCTAATATAAATCCTGCAGTTGATAAAAATACAAATCGCGAGTAAAATTTTTCTATAAAAAGATTGAAGCAGAGTCACCAATTAATTTATTTTTCATTAAACAAAATAAAGTAATTTAAATTTTAAATCTATTTTTGTTTTGTTTTTCTTTTTGAGTTAATAATTTAATGAGGTTATATATATATATATATAATTCTACCATTTTTGCTCCTTTTTTTTCTTTTCAGATATGCTAGTTCTACCATTTTTTTTTAATTCTTGTTACAATGATTTTTTTAATTAATTAGATATATTTTATTAGTTTGTTTTGATTTATGTTTGGATTTTTTTATGTTTTGTTTTTAATAGAGCCACTAAAATTATCAATTTTTTTCTCACGATATATATATTTTGATTTTATGTTGAACCATGAACAAAATAAGAAGTATTGATTTTTTTTTGAAAAAAAATATTGATAACTCACAACCTAGTGAACCAACTTCAATATGTAATATTGAAGTTATGGTTGAGCAGTTTTAATGTGCTTTAGTTTATAAGAAACTTGCGTTGATTAGTAAGCAACCTCTTACTAAAATTGACATTGCTAATTTAATTAAAGATCCAAGCAATCGTCCTCAAATTTAGAAATACCTGGTTAATCAATAAGATGAAATTCGAAGGGCATGCATTAATCTAGATCCATATCAACCTTTGATGCCTAAATACCTGTTGACTAGTAAAAAACATTATTATCGATTTCAGTCTCATTGGTTCAAAAGTTATCCGTGACTTGAATATTTGAAGAAAAATATTACATTTTGTTTTCCTTGTTATTTATTTCCAAGCAAACCATTTGGAAACCCAGGATCAGACACGTTTATTGTTAAAGGATTTAATTATTGGAAGAAAGTTAATGATAAGAAACGGTGTGCTTTTTTAACCCAGGATCAAACACTTTTATTGTTAAAGGATTTTAATATTTGTTTTTCAATTTCATTTTTCAACATTAGATTGATTGAAAATTTGATTTCATATATTTTTTCATGGAGTTATCCCGGTCTTATGATCTAGATTTGATAAATTAACCAGGGTTGACTTGGGATATTTTTTTAATTGATTTTTTTTCTTCAAATTAATCTTTCAACATTTGATTCATTAAGAATTATGCTTTATAAATTTTTTTATTTGCTTTCTATGGGTTATCATGGTTTTATAACCCAAGTTGCGAGTTTGCCTTATTACCTCAAGTTTTTTTTTGTTATTTTTTTTCAATTTTATCCTTAAATATTAGGTTGATTTAGAATTAAGCTTAACAATTTATTTTTGTTTTTTTTTCTACGAGGTTTTCCTGATTTCATGACTTAGGTCATAAGTTTGGTTGATCTACTCGGGTTGACTTAAGTGGTTTTTCATGTCCTTTGTTAATTGATTTTTTTAAAATTTTACATATGTTAATTATGAACTGGTTGATTGGAAATTGATCATTTAACATTGGGTTGATTGGAAATTGAGTTTTATAACTTGTTTTAATTTTTTTCTTTCTATATGATCATCCCAATCCCGTGACTAAAGTTTGGTTGGTTAACTTGGGTTGACTCGATATATTTTTATAATTGAATTTTATTTTTAATTTTATCATTCAATATTGAATTGATTAAGAATTTGGTCTAATGATTATTTTTTTTTATTTATAACATTATCATAATCTCATGATCTGAGTTAGAGATTTAGCAAGTTAATCTATGTTGATATAAGTAAATTCAAGTAAATCCAATATTTTACCGTCTCAATATTTAAACAAAGCATATACACACTTTTTTGTTCTTTTTCATTGATTTTTTTTTTAATTTTATACTTTAACATTAGGTTAAGTAAGAATTTGATTTCATATTTTTTTTCTATGGACTTATCTTTGTTACATGATCTGGATTTAACAAGTTAATCAAGGTTGTTTTGGGATATGTTTTTTATTTTTTTAATTAATTTTTTTCAAATTAATCCTTTAACATCGGATTAATTAAGAATTATAATTTATAATTTTTTTTATTTATTGTCTATAAAGTTATCATGGTTTCATAACCCAAGTTGTGAATTAGCCTTGTTGTCTTGCATTTTTTTGTTTTTTTTTTTAATTTTTTTAATTTTTTAATTTAATATTAGATTGATTGAGAATTAAACTTTCTAATTTATTTGAGATTTTTTTTTATGAGGTTATCTTGACTTCATGACTTGGATCATAGGTGTGGTTGGTTAGCTCGGGTTGACTCATGTGTTTTTTTCATGTGTTTTTTTAATTATTTTTTTTTAATTTTTAATTATTTTGTTTTCAATTTTATCCTTCAACGTTATATTAATTGAGAATTTAACTTCATAATTTGTTTTAATTTTCTTTCTATGCTATTATTCTGATTTTATGACTAAGATTTGATTGATTAACTTAGGTTAACTCAACTTATTTTTCTAATTGAATTTTATTTTTAATCTAATTATTTAATATTAGGTTGATTGAAAACTTAATTTAATGATTATTTATTTTTTATAGGTTTATCAAAATTTTATAATTTAAATTGAAGATTTCATAGATTAATCTACATTGATCTAAGTAAATCCAGAAAATTCAAGTAAATTTAATATTTTACAAACTGAATATTTAAATAAAAATATATAAAGTAAATTTAATATTTTACAATTTTAATATTCAAATAAAAATATATTTAATTTTTTTCAGAGCTCGGCCAAAAGCCCAAAACTTGGTTGTATCTGTTGAATAAGATGACGCATCACTCACCATCTCTTTGTAATTTGCACATTTCTGGGCAGTCTCTCCTCTCTTGCGGCCACAGATTCCCACACCAATTTTAGACATGAAAACAGTAGGGTGGTGACCGGTCTCTGACAAGGGCAACCAACCAACTTTTACGAGTCTATTGAGGACAATGATTTTTTATTGTTAATTAATTACTTTTAAGGTTTAGGGGTTTAGAGAGAAAAGAGCGAGACTTCAAAGAGAAACCAAAAAATGGGAGAGACATTCGCTTACAAGGAATACTTAGCCGGTTTACTTGCTGGTGTTGCTACTGTTATCACTGGCCACCCTTTTGACACTGTCAAGGTGAGTGCTTTACAGGTGCCCATCTATCAATTTTCAGTCTTTTGATGCAAAACTTGTTTAAAATGAAATTTTATGATGTGGGCAATCGTAAAGTTTGTTGCTTTAGATTTGGAGTTTGTGGGGATGCTTAAAGGGGTAGTGAATATGGGTCTTTCTGTTGATGGTTACTGGTCTGTGATGATGAGTTCTTGCGTAGTTTTGACAATGGTTCGTTGCTGAATTGTGTGCGTATTTGTGTTTATTAGGTGATGCTACAGAAACATAATACAGAAGCACATGGGATTAAGTACAAGAATGGTTTGCATTGCACGGCTAGGATACTACAGGCTGAAGGAGTATGCTTTTTGAACGTTTTCTTGCGAAGCGCAAAATTAACTCAACGATTTCTAAGTTGAATTAGATTGATAAAGTGGCAATTTTTAAATATTCAATTATGTTTATGCCAGATTAAGTACGTGTATCAGTTAATGCAAAGATAGGTTGCATACTTTTTTCTGATCTGAAGATTTCAACAAAATCTTTTGTGGGTTGAATTTTGTAGGAATATGCCTTTACCATGTTTGGTGACTTTAATGATATTGCTTACTGATTTGTTCCAAGGTTATTTGCATTATTGGTAGATTCATGTTAAAATCTGTGAGTGAGAAGATTTTCGGTTTGATGATGTTACTTCACCTATGAACTCGTAAATTTCAGCAACATGCTTCTGCTCTTTGGTCCCTGACATTGTTTGATTGCTTTTAGTCATTGTGTCATTGGAAGTCGATTAAAATATCTTGTAATAATCCTTGCTGCACAGCTTCTAGGTCATACACTGCTTTAGTAGAACATCTCATGCATGTTCCTGAGATTATTCTTTTTGAAAGGATAGCTAGGTGATAGTTGTTATTGACAGGTTAAAGGACTGTATAGAGGGGCAACATCATCTTTTGTTGGAGTGGCTTTTGAGAGTTCCCTTCTTTTTGGCATTTATTCCCAAACAAAGCAGTCATTGCAGGTCTGTGTAAAGTTAGTTGGAAGAGCCTTTTTGTGCATATATATCTTTTGAAGTCTTGTTGAGATTTGAATCTGTCATGTGATTGTTTATCACCTCTTTCTTACTCGTGAAGGGAGGAGGTCAAAGTGATGTGCCCCGACCCCAAGTAATAATTCCATCAGCAGCTTATGGCGGAGCTATTATTAGTTTTGTATTATGCCCATCAGAGCTAGTAAAAGTAAGTTGTGGTCAGTTGTGGCTTTCATATATATCGGAGTGCCGTCTCCTTTCTGTTTCTTTCCTTCTGTAGCATTATTGTGAAACCAAGTTTCTTCAGTGTAGGATGCAAATTCAAGGCACTGACTCCTTGGTTCCAAAGTTCAGTAGATACAGTAGCCCACTCGATTGTGCCCTCCAAACAGTGAAAAATGAAGGGGTGAGAAAACCCTCTGCCTATTAGAAGCTTAAATTTATGATGCAGTCTTGGCTGATGGATAACCTTTCAGGTTACAGGCATTTTTCGTGGAGGTTTTACAACATTGTTGAGAGAATCTATTGGAAATGCTGTCTTCTTTAGTGTTTATGAGTATGTCCGTTATTACATGCATTTACAATTGAAACCCACTTTATCTGACCACAGCAATTTGACTGACATGGGGATCGGAATTGTGAGCGGTGGCCTTAGTGGCGTAGCTGTAAGTACGCTGATAACCTTGCATATCGTGAGAAAAATTGTTTGATGTGCTTCATGAAGTCATTTGATTCAGTTTTTCATTCTGATGCTATCCAGTTTTGGTCTGCTGTTTTGCCCTTGGATGTGGCGAAAACTATCATCCAGACAGCTCTAGATAAAAGCTCCACAAGAAATCCATTTGCAGTTCTGAATTCTGTAAGATGTCCTGTTCCTCTCATTTTGTTGGTTTCAATAGCTCTCCCTAATTCTAATACCAGGGCGATGTTCAGTAAACTTTAAAATACTGTTCTTTTAAGAAAACAAAGAAACCAAATTAATTCCTTTTTTGATAGATCTACATCAGGGCTGGACTTAAAGGATGCTATACAGGTTTGGGTCCAACAATAGTGAGAGCATTTCCTGCTAATGCCGCTGCAATAGTCACCTGGGAGCTAGCCATGAAAATGCTAGGGATAAATCGTGACTAGAAGAGGCAGTTAGCTACCAAGGATTTCTAATTTTTCATTGCATCACCATTATTGGGTTTGACTCATGAAGTTCTCTAGATTGCACCGGGGATGATTTAATTGAATCTTTGAGCTCCAAATAGTAACGATCAGTGCTCTGATATTGCTGCCTGAAAGATAAGGTGGTGATTTTTTTTTTTCCTTACAGATTCTATGTAGGAAGGTCGTGAATTAATCCTGTCCTCAGTTTGGAAATGCTTATGCAAGTCATGTTCTAGGATGTAGTCCTCTGGTCACATTCATTCATGGCTGAAGAATTTCAAATAATAACGGTTTATTTTTAAAAATATTTTTTATTTTTAATATTATCACATTAAAATATCAAAACAATTAATTTAAAACTAAAAAAAATAAAATTTTTCAAAAATACAGTGTAACTACACTTCCGAATAAATTTACAATTTCAAACACCCCCCAATGGAAATTAATTGCCATAATTCAAGAACATAAGTTGGTGTAATTCCTGTTCTTTTACCCCCCTTGCATTTCAACAGTCGGCAAAAATTCCGACTTCAGAGGCTAGCAATTTAGCATGGCTCTACATTTATTACCTTTTTTTTTTTTTTTAAATTTCAGGGTTAAGCTGATTCAAATACCTATTATTACTAAATTTTTTGTATAAAATTTGAAATTTGAAATCTTTCTTCTCACCCAAATAATATATGACATCCATCTATTAAATGGTATTAATTAAGTACAGATCATAGATTATAATTAATAAGAAAGCTAGGGATTGACAGAAGAGAGAGAGCATGCCAATGATCACATATTTAGATATTTGAACCAATCTAAATATGCTTGGAAGAGGCACTTTATGGGGGAAATAATGCGTAATTGTCTCCCTCTTTTTGTAGTGAGCCTTCCGCCAGCACTCATGAGAGATTGCAACTCTTGTCAGTTCGATCCTTCTCCTTGATATTCAGCCGAGCTTTTCCGACGCCGTTCATTGTGCCCTGCTAAACGTCTCCGGCAGCTCCTTTTGCTGTCATCAAACTCTGATAAATCATGGAACCTGCAGGCCCCATTTCGAAGACACATGCTTAAGAGGTTGAGTTAAATGAAAAGTAACTTTCTTTTTATTTCACAACGAAGTCGAACTGGGCATTTCATAGATGTTTTGAGCACAAGTGTCGCTGAACTGGAAGCTCATCGGCACTATTCTTTTATTCTTGGCTAAAACTACCTCACACCATTCGATTACTGTATAAAATACAGAAAATCTAACCTTTAGTTTATTACTGTTCTATGATATATCTATGTTAATTAGTCCAACTAAAACTAATTTGCAAACATTCAAAAACTTAGAATGTATTTTTGTTAGTTTCTATTGACATTATTTATATATTTACGTGTTATGTCAAATGATCGAAAATAATTAATAGAGTGATCTTTTAGAAATGAGGGACAAACTAAAGATTACTTTAAACTATTTTTAAATAAAAAAATATGATTAAAAAATTGTGTAATATAGAATTACATATTAATAGATTTTTCTTGAATAAGGATGTGGAGAAATTTCTTATATACTCTTGGTATAATAATATTTATTGTATTATTTCATTAATGACTAAAATTTTTATATTTTAAAGAGTTTAAAAAAATCTAAAACATAATTTGATAAATGAAAAATAATTTTTAATCCATTCATTAAATCAAGTTAAATTTTAAAAATAAATTTAATCTGTTTATTAAATCAAGTTAAATTTTAAAAATAAATTTTAAAGATCTTATTCTTACCATATTAAAATTTTATAATGATAAAATATCAGAAAAGGTTTTTTAAATAAGATTCGAAAGTTACTATATATAATAAAATTTTAAAATTAATATTGTTTTTTTTCTTCAGATTTTATAAAGGGTTTTTTTTATATTTCTTTATAACTTATATGTTACATAACTTTAAATCATGAAAACTCTAGCTTCTATCTATACTCTATGACTTTAGATCATGAAAACTCTAGCTTCTATCTATACTATACTATACTATATTGTACACCTCTTCAAATAATCTTGATGTTGAAAATTATACAAGTACGTGAGTAAGAAATTGTACGAATACATGTGAGTTGTCTATTTCAACTCATTTTTCGATGTTGTATACGACGTCGATATTGAATGCAAATTTATTTAATGGTGATCTTCAAAGGACAGAGCTGCCGTCCCCCCATTAATTGTAGCTTTTTACTCATAAAGTTGGAAGTTAATTTCCAGTGGCCTGTGAGCACTTACTGAGTTAGATTTTGCTTTATTTCATGAAGAACACAATCGACTAGTGGACAAATTGAAATGCTATGAAGGCGACTCACACTTTGTCAAATTAGGCATAAGTAATTACTATATTCACTAATTAAGGTTATTAATTAGATCATTAACAACGATATTAAGAGTAATACTAAGAATGGACAGACATTAACGGGAGTGGGGTTTTGTGGTGTGCCCCTTTATTAATCTTTTTCTCTAATGGCTTATGGTAGTTTTGTGATCTCCAGCTCACATACCTATCCTTTGGCCACTGTATTGTCATGCGTGACTTGTGAACAAAGAGAGTTAGGTACGTACTTAGGTTTGGATATCTAAAAGCAATCAAATTCCTAGTGTTTATTTCTGCTTTACAATTTTTTTTTAATTTTTTATCATAAAAAATATTAAATTAATATTTTTCATGTGTTTTCGAATAGTTTTAATAATCTTGACGAAGTAATATATAAAAAAAATTATTTTAATAAATTTTTATTTTTTTAAAAAAATACCCTGTAGCAGAATACCAAACAATAACTTAATTGATCAACATGAATTTTAAAATTCATTTTCAAATACAAAACAACACATGAGTTTAAAGAGTCAACAACCACAAATCCAATACACATTAATAACATTTATTCCCAAAAAAAAGTCAAATGTTTAGTACGTATAGTGTTAATTTCAAGAGTAAATTAAACAAGATATTTATTTTTCAGGAAAAAAACCTACAAAGTATACAATTTGATCACGGATAAAAGATAAATAACAAGAAAAGGACTTTTCGAAAATTGTGAGCCATTGAATTGTGATTTCAATGAGAAACCCAATAGTAAATCTCACTAAAATAATAGCTCAAATATATTATTTTTTGGTGTTCTTCCTTAGCATCATGCAAGTATATTTTTGTAACAAGTAGAAATTAATGCTCTTTTCTTTTTTTCTTTATTTTTCTAAGGATAATAAGGAGGTCAAGACTAACATATTTGAAATAGTCAAATCTTAATTTATCTCTTCTTTCCTTTTTTCTTCCTCCTTCTTAGTAACGGGAGAGGAGAGTTTTAGCTTCCAACCTCCTCTTTAGTCTTCAGGGGAGATAGGGTCAGGGTCCAAGCATAAATATAAAAAGACAGAAGGATTTTAATGCTATATTTCTTTGATGGGGAAATGTTTTTGGTATTTAGGTTAACATTTGATCTTTTATTTTCAGGGTTAACTCATCATAGAAAAACATATATATTTTTCTCTTTAATTTCTTCATATTATGTAGGAAGGGGGGATTTCTTCCTGTTCTTCTTCTCTTTTTGGGGAATTCTCTTTTTGGGGAATTAAAGAGAAATTGTTCGGGAGAAATTGCTTCCTCATGATATTCATTTGGATGCAATGAATAATTTCTCTTTATGAATATATTTTGTAATCCCTACATTCATTTTAAATCTAATTTCAATATCATAACTAAATAATAGAAAGTTCTAAATTATAATTTGAGGAATTATATCACAGATCTCTACCCCCATTTAGCTATGAAAATATCTCGATTTTGGGCTTGTTTTCATGCTAATTAATGGGATACCAGATTTCCTTTGAAAGTCTAAATTTTAAGTTTAAATCTTCACAACCAAGACAAATAGTCATGTATTTGAGTCACAATGAATAATGGAAAATATCGTTAATTTCACAATAAAAAAGAAGAAGGAAATGTTAATTTCAAAAACTAGCTTGAGAAATTAGTTTTTTTCTTTTTCTTTTTCTTTTTTTAATATAGATAGATGTTAATTTCTTTTTTACCACTCTTGGAAGGATAGAAAAAATAATTTGTGCAGTTGATTTGAAGTGTTGGAAATAACGAGGAAAATTAGGGTTTCACCTGCTACATTGCTGGCAAAAGCGTTGCTGCAGTCCATTGACGGGAACAAAGGGAGCTTTGGCATGGAACTCACAAACCTTATGGCGTCTATGGTATCGCTTGGCATCAGTCAGATCAGAGGTGCAATTATCTGCTTGACAAGAAACCAGCAGCATTGACGACGACCCACCACCACTAGATCCTTTCTTTCCTTTCTTCGTGATCTTGTCATCATCTACAAACCCTAGCCCTCCAGCAATATCTTCATCATCCTCTTCTTCCTCTTCATCTTCTATTTCCTTCAAGCTCCTCTTTCCTTCAGCTCTGCTTGTTTCCATATTCAGAAACAAATAGAAGGGTAGCTAAAAAGAAGCAAACAAAAGATATGAAGCAAACAAGAAGCTACAAGACCTTGATAAATAAGGTGGAAAAAGGAGAAGAGCTTTGTGTGAGGACCACATTCTTCATTTTTTTTTATTCCTTATCAGAATAATAGTGAAGGCTAATTAAGTTTTAAGCTATAGCTTAAAAACTACATACTCGATTCCATGTACGGTTGTCGCTGTATATGTGCAGTATACATATACTCTTCCTTCCACGGCCTTGTTTCAGATTGTTTTTAATGTAAAACAGTGAAAAGGTGTTAAAACATGGTTACAATTAATCATATTTTCCATATAAAGAAATTTATATAGAAAAATTTGGAAATCAACTCCAAAATTATAGTAAAAAGGTGTTAAACATGGTCACCGTTAAGAGGATAGCTAAGTGCATGTTTTTTCCAAGATTGTACTCATGAAATCCTTTCTCGTAGAGCATCATGACTTATCAGACTTTTATTTTTTGATATAAAAACAATATATAAATTTTTATTAATATATTTTTAGTATAAAAGACTTAAAAGTATTTTGAAATTAATTTTATATAACTTGATTGATTTGGTAAGTTCTAAAATAATATATATAACTGAATAAATAAGTTTGACTAAAAAAATTAAGATAGTATAAACTTTTAAATATTAAAATAAATACATATTAAATTGATTTAGATAAACTTAAGTTAATTTGTTATTAAGATAACAATTTAAAAAAAAATATAAATATATTAAATTTAATTTTTAATATATATATATAAATATATTAAATTTAATTTTTAATTAATTTAATATAAACAAATAAAATTGAAAATAAAAAAAATAGATATATACAAATAAAAGCAAGAAATTTATATGCAAAACAAGGAATTAATTAGTACCGTTTATCCATGTTGAAAGGCCAGCTGATCTGCTGATTGTTGTAAAATCTGCGGTGGATGTCACGCCATTAGTTTTTTTATGGGATTGTCAAATGTGCAACCATGCTGCGAGAAATTAATGATGTTGCCACCAAAAGTTTGGCTAAAAACAAATTCTTCAATTAATTAACTTCTCATAACCATTATCTTAGGGGGTACGTAGCTAACTTGGAGTGTGACTTGATTATAATTTTGAATTGAACCGAATCAGGTTAATATAAAATATTCAGTTAAAACTTTATTAAAACTTTATTTTTTTAAAAAAAAATTTCAACATTATATTTTTTTATAAAATAAAAAATATTGAATTAATTCAAGTGAATTTAAATTAATTTTTTTATACCATGAATTAAAATTTACAATAAATCATCCCCCTATTAAATTTAAAAATTATGATCATAAGTGAAAGGAAATATTATATTCCATCACTGACAAATATTCAAATACCTCATTGTTTTCATATTATAATTGCACAACAAATAAGAAAAAATTTGAATCTTTTTATTTGAAAATTATTTAATTTAATAACAATGCTGTTGGAAATATTAATAATGAAATCTCATATGTAAAGTAGTAGTTGATACTTTCATTGGTTTATATGATAAACTAGATATTTTAAAACTCATAAACTTGGATTATCCTTACAAGGATTTATTGTATCATATGTTCATACATGAATTTAAATGGTAATGTGTGAAACGAGAAAACATATTAAACTATCATGTTATATGGATTAAAGATCAATATCCACAAACTAGTATCGAAATTCTCTAATCAACTAGAACAATAAAAAAATATTTATTTAAAGCGGCTAAAACCCTAATAAATTGGAATACAATTAGACCCCGGTAAAAGGAATATATAAATACACAAAATAAACACCATTAAACATACATCTAGATAGTAATCTAGATCTACACACAAAATGGTCATCAAAGCTAGATATTATTTTGATTGGATTTTCATTAAACAACTGAACAAAAATTTAAAACTTTTCTAATCCCAAGAGAGAAAAAAGAAGGAAAGGGAATTGAATCTTAAATTATGTTTGTTTTCTGGAATTTATTTTTTGAAAAATCACTTTCCAAACTTTTCTGTATTTATTTATCATTAGAAAAACTGGTCAACGGAATACATTTTCCAGTTAAAGAAAAATTTGGCTTGGTTTCCAGAAAAGTGTTTTCCTGAAAATTTTTGGCTAAAAACACTTTTTAGAAGTTGTGAAAAATTTAGAAATTTTATATTTTTTGCTGATTATATCAAATTTGGTCCTCAAACTTTTGATTGCTATATATATTTT